>NC_134283.1:14016102-14076102 GCF_949628215.1 Phalacrocorax aristotelis
TGCTAAAATATCATTTGAGTTTTGGTCTTGATTGATATAATTACAAAAATGGCAGAAAATTAAAGCAAATGCTGTCAGTTTTGCTGTTGTAAATGTTGTCACTTTATCACTTGTTTACAGTTGCACCCATACTGATAAGTGAATATTTTTCAACATGCATAAAAAATACGACCTTAATCTCATGGGAAAACACAGAAAGGACAGCAAAAAAACATTAAGCTTAAAACCAAATGAAAACAACAAAAAATCCCAAACTGCAACATACTACCTAATGACCAGTAGTCTTAAAATTCACATCTTTATAAATTTCCAGCGTAATGAAACAGAAGACCACAAAGGAAACTATGAATATATATAACACATATAAATTTATAAAGAATTCAATAAACAGTAATGCATTATCCCTGCAACAGAACAATAAGCTGTAGCACAATACAGCTGGTTAAAATCTCAATGTTGTATTTCTCAAAGTAATATATTTTAAATCAGGCTTCCAAATGATAATGAAAAATTTATCTGTCCAGATACTAAATCTACTTGGCCTTATTTACCATGAGGAGGATGTATAAACTGCAAGAAAGCCACGTATTTTACTTGCCAATCAAAAATATTAATTGCTTGGGCAGAGAGAATTTTGCACTGTTGATTAAGATAGCTATATCCAGAAAATTCCAGTGAATAAATATTTTTACATTTGCCTCAGTACTGGTAAAGAGTATAATTACAATCATAGTTTATGATATGTATTTTAAAAATGTTGGAAGGTGGTTTGGATTTTGTTGGGTTGGGGGGGGTTGTTGGTGTTTTTTTGTTTGTTTTTACAATACTAGGCTTAAGTAAACACAAATTTATCTGAAATGTTTACATCAAAATAGTAATTCAAGATTTGCTGACATTATAACATACCAACTACCAAAAACTGCATGGCTACTTTCATTTATTGCCATTTACACAAAATTCTGATACAGCAGGCTTAAAACACAGTGGAAGCCCTCAGAGTGCAGATTAGGAGACCCAGTGAAAGTTAGAGAGTAAAGGCAAATACTTTTCACACTCTCAAGGTTTCACTAGGTCCTGCAAACTGCAATCTTCACTTTTTTTTCAGTGTGATGAAGTTTCTGCTAGGACCTAAAAACTCTGTTCTTCACTGATAATCTTCCAACTGGGGCTTCTACTGTTAGTGTATACCTGTAAGATAGAGAGAAGGAGAAAGTAAGAAGAAAGAGAAAGAAATCTAAAAAAAAAAAAAAGCTTCTAAAGAGAAATAATGAAAGATAAGCAAGAAGAGCTAGGCAAAGGAAAGAAAAGAAAATATAACAGCAAGAAAAACATTAAAAACTATACTCTGAATTACAAAAATGCTTCTACATGTGAATAAACATCACAGTATGGGATTAGTGGAATATTTCCCTGACAATATATAGGTTAGATAAACATACTAAAGGTAAAGCATATATAAAAACAAATCTGCAGTTAGTGGAAATGTTTTTCAAAACTCGCATTGGCCGCTATATGAATACAGTGAGAAAATATCTGGTGCCTTCTAAGAGATATGATTAAAAACAAAAGTGAGCTTCTATCTCCTAGCTCAGGGTGTCCAATCTCAGCATTATGAAGAAAATCAGCATTAAGTTTCAGCTAACTGAAGGCTAATGGGAGTAATAGATGAGTAAAGACTAAAAGATCCAACACAAAAATTAGTAATAGTCTGGCGACTTTAGAGCTAAAAGGCTTTGGAAACCACAGGTCACTCAGTGCACATGGGTAGTTCCCACCCATGGTCAGAGCAAGCCATGTGAACACAAGAGTCAAGGGAGCTTAGCCACAGTAGCCCAAGCAGCAGGTAATTCAACACAGGCCATCTTTGTACAAACACCTCATTATAGAATGTTTTCACCTTCAGAAGTACAGCTCTGTCACCAAGCCCTGCACTTCACACCCCTATTTTTCAGGGATGCTTCATGAGCATCTCCCCTTGGGACACCTGTGCACAGATCTACTGAAGTAAACAGTAGCCAAGGAAAGTCTAATTCTAAAAATTTCCTATTTGCCTATGGCATCAGGAAGCTGGTGATAACAGCTGGTAGAAAAGAATTAGACACTAACAATAGCTAGCTCCAAGTGGTTAAATGTAACCCAAATGAAGTGCAGCAATCAAGTCAATGTCTTCCAAAGAGCTTCTGACTAGTGTCCTAGTCCCAGGGGAAGGACCATATTATCTTGGATCATACTTTCTCCAATTTGTTCAATTTCTCCATTGGAGGTTTTTTAAGTTACTTCCATTTTTACTGTAACCATCCCAGATCAGATAAACACAGATATTGCTTTCTCTTTCTTGCCCAAACGCATTTGGGGATCACATTAACAGAATTCAGGCACAGGACAATCCCTTTACCTCCTTAACCTGAAAGGGGCATCTCCCTTCCACCGCCCCCAGCCCTCACTTCAACACAGGGGACCTGACAGATAGGCAATAGGCTGCAAAATGCCATGGTAGTAAGTTTTATGTGAAAGCTGTTGCCAGGTTCCAGACGTGGCAGGATTCCTGTCTGGAAGAGGAGGATGTATTTATACTGCAGATATGGTCTGAGCAAGAGGTTGTCTTGCTGACTACTCAGAATGTGTTTGTGGGAGTTAGGATTCAGCTTACAAAGGGGGTCTGTACCATCTGGAGACTCCTACAGCCTCCTGTCCACTTCAGGAGCTTTAAAGGGATCCCATGAAGGTGCATATTTAAAACTGAATTTGAGGGTGGCTGGTTGACTCATGCCAGACTATGCATTTACGCAAAAAACAACATTTGCAGGTATTGGTACCATAAAGCTGCCCTGAAAAACTATGTCTTCCAATAAATTCAGTTACAACACATACTGACCCTATCCTGAGCAAAACATATAATTTTAAAATTATGCCAGCCTCTGCAAAACCATGTGGGATGTCTTACACCATGAATTAATATCCACTAGAGACTTAGCTGAGATCATCAAACTTATTTCACATAAGACAACAAATCACACCAGGGACCAAGTACACGAAAAGCCAGCATGCTATCAAACAAGCTAGGTCCCTATAAGGTAGATTTCTTTAGGCAAAATATTAACTATACTTTCAGAATACACTGCTTCTATTGTTTATATGCACCACGTAATGAAATGCTACTTCTGTTTTCACCAGATGGTAGCACGTATAATTTTCAGGCCTTCAGTTCATATCATAATATAAACAATTGGTATGGCAAATATTACCAGTCTATAAACACTTGTACTGTTCCACAGCTCTTCCACAAAAACAATACAATTTTTCCATTTCACTGTTGTAACAGAAACCATGATAATTTTTGATATTCCAAAATATATGCATATTTGGTTACTTTTTGCTGCCTGAAACAAATGAAATGATCAAACTTCAGACTCTTTGGCTGCTTCCATTTTTTTAAATAAAAATCAAACATTAACAAAACTGTGCAAATATCAAAATGCTTAAATGGTACAATACAAGATGTATCCTTAATGCATTTCAACAATAACACATGCTGTGTTCCTGCACTGGAATAACATCATCCATACGAATCCCAGGAATTTAGTATATCTGACAGTTTCTCTCAACCACCCATAACATTCTTTCCTGTCTCATTGTAGCTGGCAAAAGAGAATTCTATAATTGAGTGGTACAGAACATGTGCCCTCCCTGCTAGAAGATGACAGATGGATTATAAAAACTTCAAAGCAGAGCATTTGGAGCACCAGGGGAGAGATAGTGGGTATTTGAACTCTCAGTCTTTACCCAGGAGACAATGGCACTCTGACATGGTGCATATATCAAGGAATGGTGTAACTAGATAGACATAATCTTTCTTTTCAGTAAGTATTTAACATTCTGTTACGAACAAGTTTCAACCTAGCTAAAGTGCAACTCATCTTAATACTAATCATCGTAGCCTGAAAGGCTACATGCCCCCTTTTTTCAATTTTGGTTCAACTGCTCCTTCATAAAACTGTTTTTTAAAGGACAGAAGCAGTGTTACATAGGTGCTTGGGTAGCGGAAAGGTTATTTTTGATCTTAAAATTAATGTTTTACTGGGATTTATTATTTGTATATGTGTAGGTGAATCTGTTTTGCTTGCTGGAATACATATTTGCATTGTCTGCATTTAAAGTGCCGCTCTCCACCAGAGTTTACATACCACATGTTGCTGATCGTTCACTAAATAGTTCCTAAAGTTACCTTAAATTATTAACATCCCTAAAAAAGACCCTTATAATTCTAGGAGCACAAATCCTTTCAAGGAATTGATCCTTTCACTCCTGCTGCTATACCACAATGATGGCTGAGTGTCTGCTCCCATCTTTATTAAGAAAAATTATAATAAAAAACCACTTCATCCTTTAAATACTTGCTGGAAACATACGAAGACAGAGAATCCCATTCACACCAGAGGTGTGTTCAAAATTTCTTAAAGTTAACAGTAATTGAATCAGCATACAGATTTTCTAAATCATTACGTTCCCATACAAATACTGGGTTTTGGTATATCTTGAAATTGATCATCAGTAACAGCCATTGCCCCTGGTTTATCAACAAACTACTTTATCAAATTGTTTATAAAAATACCTATGACTTACTGTAAGGTCAGAAGTAAAAACAAGTTTAAACATCTCATTTGTCTATATCACAAAAATCACACACACAATTTGACAGAGTTTGCAACCACTGTTCAGGCAAGGCCCAGGACTAGAACAGCAAGGGTATTACTGCAGGTCAGAATTGAGGGGTACTGGCAGAACTGCGTGTGGGAAAGCTTGCATAACAGCCACACTGTGCCAAGCTTTAGCCTTTGTTATTAGTCCCTTTAATGAACGCCATATTCACACAAAATTAAAAAAAAGCTGCATATTTTAAGTAGAGTGAATTCAAAACTAAACAATTGGAAGATTCAGTGCTACAAGAAAGCCACACAGTAACTATTCCCATTCTCTTACAAATGCATTTAATAAAGTAACATGCGAGCAATGTTAAATATTTGATCCTTTTATTATACAGTTGAAACTAAACAAAAAAAAAAAAAGCAAGCAAGCACTATGGAAGATGATGAGGCTGTAGTTTTTAAGTAGCAAGTAAAAACAATAGCACCAAGATAACACACAGAAAAACAGAAGCAAGTAACTTTGCAGCTGTGTTAATACAAAATGACATAGCTCCAGTAGTGGAAGAGGCTCTCTCTAACGTGCTGCCCAGTACTTCATTGTGGATGGCTCTCTAACTAATAGCACTGTGGCAAACTGCTAAATTGCCTACTAATATATATTCTTTCCTGCACAAAACATTAATCCCAGTCTTTACAAGAGGGGAGGAGGTGGAGGACTGTGATGCTCTGAAGGAGACCTGTTTTGAGAAACCCTTTTTTAAATGCATTTTTATCTTTTCTTTTTTCAGTGATCTTCTGCCATACTGGAATGTAAACACCACAGGAATAGACAGAATCTCGAATTAAGGTTTCGGATGCCTTTCTTTAGAAGTAATCTTCAAAGAATGTACATCCCCAACATCACAGTGGCTCAACAAGCTAGGAAGCTAGCTACTGCATGTAAAACTGCACAGGTCATACCTAGTAGTTACTACCAGTTTGTTCCTGAATTGCTATGAAGATAAACAAAAACATTTTGTCTCTTAGTATATTTGACAGGCAAGAGTATCAGGGACAGTAATATTGCTTTAATGGAAGAAAGCCATTCTTTCACAATGGCACTAGTGTACTTATACACACTGTGTTGTTGAATTAAAAGTCAGCTCAGCAGGACTTTAGCTTTATTTCTGTTAGTAGGCATCCACCATCAGTCGTCGACACTAGTGGAGAGGAAAGGCATGTCTTATTTACAGATGCTATTGTGCAGACTTTAATAATAGTAAATACACAGAAGACAGACTATTGTGGATGGAAAGAATCTTTGGCTTAATGAACTGTCAACTCGTCCATCATAATGTTACCCAACCTAAACCACCAAATCTGGACAAGCTCTTTGATGATATAAAGCGGGCAAGAGGTTTTGTTCACATGCAACAAAATGGAGGAGATTGCTGCCCATGCTAGCACTAACTGCCACACATTCGGTAGATAATAGCTTGATTTTTTTCCTATGAGAATAGCCTTCTGCAAGAAAGAGACATTTAATCAGAGTGATACATGACATCCAAAAACTGAAACCAAAAATTATGGCATGAGCTAAAAGCAAGTTGTCTTCCTGAAGGCAGAATACTGAAACGTCTTTAAGATTAATTCTGGGAGAGAATTCTGAAAGTCAAATGCTGAAAGATATTGAAAATACATTAATTATGCACAACTCGGGATCTAGGAGAGGTTAAACCCCAACTCGGCAGAAAATGGAATCCTTTTATTTGATACAAACTTTGTACATCGTGATGTTGTGTCCTGCATTCCTATCTCCCTAGATCTACCAACAGAGCAAAAGGGCTGCAAGACAAAGGAATTGGAGATTTAGCTGTTCTAGTGCCACCCTGCAAAGGAATTAAATTGAAGAGGCACTGAGGAAAATGGCTTATTGGAACCATTTGTTGCAGAGGTCAAACCTCAGACCTACCTGGGGCAATTGTCTATCTTGTTCTATCAAACATTTATAACAACTTTTTTAACTTAAGTGGGATTCAAGGAAAGGAGACTTTTCACAGCTGCCATCTGATGACTCTCTCAGGAACACCTGTCATTCATGTGCATTAATTTTCTCTGTCACCTTAAGCACTAACCAACCTTTGAAGACATGCTACCCTACCTTCTACACTGCATATTTGCCAGTTTTATCAGAGCTGAATTTTAATCCATTATATTAATCGTGCATGTGTGTGCATCTGCGTGCACATGTGTGCATTTTAACACTGGGGACCTTTGCTTTCTACTCTGGGTATTCTTAGTTTTAATACTTTAACCACACATATCAGAATGCTCAAAATTTTGGAGATTAATCTTGAATCATCCACATTTTGATTCCCAGAAGGGCCAAGCACTTACTTTTCATTATAAAATGCAACAATAGCTGCGCTCAGGAAATCAGGTCTTGTGTCTCTGAGGATTATTTTTCCAAGAATCAGACATGCCAAATATATGTCCTCTGTGGCAAATGCAATGTGAAATCCGTGTATTAGACATGCATTCAATTTCATTCTACACATAGATACTTGAATGAAGATGACTCATACATTTGCTAAAGAGTTGATTGGTCTGTTTGATAACATGGTGCTCTCCAAAAGGTCACCAATTTGTCTAACCATAGAAACAACCACTAAAGCTGCTAAAGAAGCAGCTTCCCAGAGCAGTAAATTTTGAGGAGGTTCTCAGTCTCCAAGGTCCAAGATAATTCCAGAACATAGCCGTGAATTCTGTTCTGGTTCAAGGTATGGCAAATTCCTTAAGGTAACAATTTTTCCTTTTCTCAGAATACTAAAGGTCACAGTATGACAGTTTTAATTACTGAAGGAATGTTCAACAGAGAGTGGGTAACTCCGATTTCTCAAACCGAGACTGAACCTTGGTTGTGCCAGCCAAATAATGCTACCCCACAACGTCATGCACTCTACTTCCTAACCCCCTAGAGAAACTCCTGACACCTTCCCACCTGTTGCCACTGCTCCATCCCCATATACGAACTCTGAAATTTCCCACTTTCTTCAGCTTTCAACTTTGATCCCCATGTGGGGATGAAGTCAGCTCTCTGGAGTGCTACCAAGACCCAGGAGGCAGCAGGAGCTGCAATGATAAGCTATCTTTAAATCAGCCAGTCAATCAGTTCTCTAAACCATCAAGTGACGCAAGTGCAGTTCTTGGACCAAAATCCTTGATTCCCACTGTGTCAGACAAGCTGATTTAAGAATCTGGTTGCCAGACTCTTCCTTTAGATAACAATAAAGACACTATCAGAAAAAATAAGTATCAACACTCTTCTAAATGCACGTTATGCTGCCTATCACATAATGGTCTTACCCTACTGGCGACAGCGTCAGAGGCCTGCTGATGATTTTGTGGATGCTACGCAAGCATTACAACTTCAGTTCAATTTAGGTAAGGAGAGGCTCTTCCACCAACATAGCCTTACTCTTCTAAGAAACTCCTACCCTAGATGTCCTAGTCTGGAGAAGAAAAGGACATCTTGAAAGCAGCTGTGTGGATAAACAACATAAAAAGGGAGGACCTCTTGATTCCACAGCCATTTTTAAAACCTCACCTATTCTTTTTACTAGTTTTCTTAATAATTTTTAATATCTGAAATTTCAACAAACATTAACCAGAGCAAAATGACACATTACAGGAAATGTGGTGAATGGAACTGGACAAGGTGGTCCACTTTCAGGAGGGAATGTGAATGATTCCTGTGGACTGGTCTTACAAATAACAGAGAAGTTTCACGCAAAACACCATAAGCATTTAATTCTGATTTACTTTAAACAACAGGCCTGTACTTGCATTCCTTTCAGCTACTTCTGCAACACAAATAAACCAGAAAATGATTTTAAAGGGACAAACAAGGTCTCACCTTAAGATCTCTTAGATGTACACAAGCTTAACCCACTGTTCACTGGCTCCCAGGATGCAACTGTAATAGCTATAACTAGAGCACTTAGTCTTTTTACTCAAGTTATAGACACTAAAGGTTTCAGTGCTGGAGGGTGTTAGTTCTCTTATCCATGTCAACCAAGGTAACAATTCACAAATAGAAGGTGATGTAACTAGAGCATGTTGTGCTCCACTGGTCCTGGCAGGTAGTATTGACTCTACCCTCTCACCATCTCCTAGCGTGGGGAATATTGCAAGTGAGATTTTTTGCCTATAGGCCAGAGACTTTAAAGAACAGCAGAACAGCGTTAACCACATAGCAACTCAAATAGCGAAGTACCACAATTCGCTGTTGGAGCAAAAATTATCCTTAACAGTTCCTACCCAACCACCTAATATGTTTTCCTACAGACTTCATTTTCCCAGCAGCTGGCTCTATCTGAGATTTTTCAGTCCCATGCAACTCTCTTTTCACCTAAAACAACTTCTGCAATGTAGAACTGCTTATGAGTCAAATAGTTGCTAATGGGGAACAAGTTCTCCTAAAAGACAAAGAAACAGGCAAAGACCACTCAGCCTGATTATGGCATTTGGAGATACCATGAAGTTTCACTCCTGTTTGAAAGCATACTTTCTAAGACTAGATAAGAAAAAACTCTCACAGCAATTCAAAGTTGACTTCTTGCTTAACAGCTGCTGCATTTCACCAAGGGAGCCCTGCATCAAACCAACCATGTGGGAAACCTCAAGTATATCTCTCTAGAAATACAACCAAATGGAAAGTTGCTTTACATGGCTAAAATGCATATATAAAGAATCAAGCTTGCTCTAAAGGCCTAGGCCCATTTCTCCAGCTTCTCCACACTCACAACATTTAAGCAGAGATCCAGAGTATTTTGAAGAGCAAAACTGTCAAGTGCAAAATCTATTTCCATATCTCTGGGGGATAGTATCAAAGAAGAAACTGCTGCACGGGTTTTGTGAACTATGTGATTGAAACAACCTCCCAAAGGGTGAGGAAAATCTGCTTTGGTTAGGGAGCAATCACTGGCTGAGCCATTCTGTTCAAAGACAAGACTATGGCTGGAGGCTAAACTTGGGTGAGGAGTCTGTGCTTTGGCCCAGCCAGAGTGAGTGAGCAAAAATGCAGCAGATGAGTATCAACACAGAAAAATGTTAAGGTTTAACATCTGGGGAAAACAATCTAAACAACCATGTACAACAACACTGGATTTGGAAATGGCCTGTAAGTGCAGAAAAGAGATCTTGGAATTAGCAGTCCTCTGAAATAATCAGTTCAGTAACATACAAAAAAGTAAACACAGCCTTAGTCATCATTTAGAAGGGTACTGAGAACAAGATGGATAGCATCCTTTTGCCACAACAGAAAGCCTTGGTGCACCCATATCTACAATATTGTGTGCCATTCTGGCCTCATCATTCCAAAGAAATGTAGCAGAGTTAGAGGTACTGAAAAGGTAAAATAAAATGATGAAGGAGGTAGAGTGGCTGTTCCACAGGAAAAAGGAAAATACTTCTTTTCACAAACATTAGTGAGCTTGGGACCATGCTGCCACAGGAGGTGGGGGAGACAAACTGCAGGCTGGACAAATTTGTAGCCAGAAGATCCATAGATGCATACTATGAGGATTAAGATGTACCCTCCAACATCCCTACGATGACTGTGGGTACAAGGATATTATGAGGGAAATAGATAACCAAAAGCATCTGGGCCTACTCGGCCTCCCTGACCAGCACTTCTTGCTGCCTGCATCAGGCAGAAGGGCAAGATGGGCCACTGGCTTGGTGCAAGGGCATTTCTTCCATGCCAGACAAAGTTACCACCCTGCAAACATAGAGTAAGACACTCCTGCATATACACTCATTCAGCTAGACTGGGTCCTCTTCATTTTTTCTAAGCAAATTATTAAAATAAAGGCATGTTTATATACTTTTCATCAATAAATATGTTTCTTAAGGGTTGTAAAAATCCTTTTACCCACTCAGCAGACAGAGATGCAAGCACTGCCTGATCTTCAGAGGTGAAAAGTGCCCCTGTTGCACTCACAAGACTCTTTAGTAGCAAGAGGTGTTCAGCACCTGTAAAAATCACCTTCTAATGACTTTCCCAAGGTCATGTTGAAAGCCAGGAAAAGAATCAGGAACTAAGCTCAGTCCAGTGCTTTATCAGCAAATTTAATTTTCAGGTGACATCCATTTTTTTCCTGATATTATGGTCATTCAAGCTCATATTTCACAGATGGACACCTTTTGCTCCAGGCACACACGACTTGGTCTATTTTAGAAATCAAGCACAAGATCCTCATATATGGCCAATCCACACACTCATAATGCAGGATAATGGTATGCAGAGGTCACTTCTGAGCTATCCAATGTCACTGTCTTCTGGAGACTACTTCTGTGGGTGCTATGCACCCAGAACCGCATCTAGGGTTTATAGGGCACCTTCCCCATTCCCTCTTCCCCCCAGCAACAGCTCTTTTTCCACTGAAAAAAAAAAAAAGAAAAAAGAAAACGAAAAAAGAAAAACAAAACCAAAAAACAGCGAAGAAAAAGTGGTACAAGAACTGAGAGATCAATGCAGAAACCTTTGGATTCAGATTCTTTAGAGCCAGATGGCACCAGTGTTTTGGCAGCAGTGGGACATTCTACAAGATTTGTCCCCAAATCCAGATTATTTACCTGAAAGGGCGCTCCAGCATATAAAAACAAATCAACACTATACTTTTACATATGATATAAAACTTCCTCATTTGCCCCCTTAAAGAAATAACAGGAATCAGATCTTGTCCTGATTTATTAAGGTGAAATTGAAGTGGTACAAACGTGACAAAAAATTTAGAAGGTCGCTAAGATCCTTAACAAAACACCTGATTACAGAGGCCCATTTAGAAAAGGAAATTACAAGTTCTTTGGCCTCAAGATGCATGACAAAGCTTAATTGCAAAAGCAGTGCAAAACAAGCTGAAGGGAACTGGAAGACAGGTACAAATAATTGCCAATTTTTAAAAGGTATTTTGCAGAATGTATTTATGGTCTTTCTCAATCACTTCAGTATCCCAGGAAAAAAAAATCTGAAGGAAAATGGTAACAGAACTGGATTATTCATCTCCTGTGTAGAAACCCAAGTTTCTCCAAGACAGCAGGTTATTACATGAGGAGGAGAAATCGACCTGAAGAACATCTCCTTCCTTTGAATATCCACAAGCAAATCCACCACAATAAGATTAGCAGAAAAAGAAGAGGTCGAAAGGACGTGCAGAGTTTACATTAAATTCTACCTTTACATGTTTCACAGCGATACATGAACACAGGAGTTCACATTTCAAACAGGATTGGCAGCAAACAGTCCCCGACGGAGTCCTTATGAGCAACACAAATAACAGCACCCAGAAGACAATGTTGACAGAAGTAATATCAGCAACCGGTCCTTTCACCTGACAGACACATGAAGAGGCCCATATGTCCAAACCAGAGGTTTTCTGAAGGAGAAATCTAGAATATGTTTGCGTCATTCATATATTGAATACTTCAGGCTACAATCATTCTCAGCAAGAGGTTTTCCTTAATACTTGTCTAAATCTGTCAGTTCATGCTGATACATACTGTAGTTTTATTTTTATTGATTTTAAATTTTAACAATGTCACATGTTAATTCACAGGTCTTTAGAAGAGACCAACAGTAACTGAACTATTCCAACATCTTAATGAACCTACTTCACCAGAAACAAGTATCACAATTAGTATATTCATAACCATTTTTAAGCTGCACGTAATGTATGCTCTCTTCTACCCCCCTCCTTCCACTGGAAAGGCAAATAGCTTGTATTTTCCTTTTATATGAGCGTCTTCCAATATCTTCCAGGCTTATAATTTTCTATTCCTGTAAGGTATTTTTTTCAGGTAATGGTGGTGGTGCATGGCACTTCGCTTTGGAGCCACTTCCACGCTAAATATCAATGCATAGCTTAATTAGGGTCTAGTACAAGAAAATTAAGGGTGGGGAGACTGGATTAACAAAACCAAACAGTGACAATGCAGAACATGGACCCAAAAACGCATTTAAAAAATTCTACGTGTTTTAAGGAGTAATAGCTGTGTGCTGTTTAAATCATTTTGTAGCTATGGCTTCCAGTCATGAAAATATATGCAATCTCATAAAACGTCTGATATTAGCATGCCTCTTCAAGTGCAAGTGAGTTGTCAATAAGACAATTAAGACAACATCAATAATACACACTGCATGTTATTATCTGCTATTCGAAATCTCAGCCTATCCAAAGATCTCTGGAAACAAAGGGTACATCTGACATTGGCAGAAACACTCTCCCACAAGTGAAATGTGTAATTCTGAATGTACGCCACTGCACCGCTACCTGTAAGGGGAAAAATGAATTGCTTTTAAATACAGTATAAATAACTCCTGGTAATGTAAAACCTGGCTCTACGGAAGAAATAGCTACAATAGAAAATTAGCAATCCTATGCTCAAATCAATCACTTCTATCACATGATCCAAGTCAATAGAAGTACTGAAGAAGTGCTACCATTGACCTTAATCAGCCAAAAACTGGCACACATGGATCAGAAATTCTAGTGAGGAAATCAGTTGTCCCTTGTAAATTTCGGGGTTTGGGGGAACTGCAGATGTCCAGTCTTTGACAATACCTTTGTCCAAACCGTACAACATTTTGAACAGGAGGAAGGAAGAACTGAAGTTAAATAAGCAAACTTCCCGCACACTTTTTCAGGTACAAAACTTAACAGGTGCCCATGCACCTTTCACATCTGAAGAATACTCTACCCTATAACACAGGAACTGTAGCTAAGCATACAATGAAAACAGTCTTCAATTATTTTACTTGGTGGAAATAACCTATCTGGAAGTGAGGGTGATGAAAATTGTGCTGCACAATGATTAATTTGGGCTTTAATCCAGATGTCCCATTTCACCCGAAGTTGCCATTAACCTCAAAAGGAGAAAGAACTACGTAACTAGGACCTACCGTTTTTATTTATCCACCCCATAAGCTGAATGTGATTTCAGATTGAACAGAATAGATTTCCCTGTAACTAATGCACCAGATATATTCATACAATGTCCTTTTATTGATTTTACTTTCTTCTACCTATTGTTTGCATTTTCCTTTGAAAAACACATAACTGTTGTTACACTGTGTATGTCCTTTACAATTATTATATCATTCACTGTTTCTTAACAAAAAATATATATGCTTTGCTACAGTGTGCTTTCTAATGAAAGACTCCCCACTAGCCTAACTGGAGTTTATATTGTTAGAACATACTGTACATTTTGGGAGAAACAGAAGGAAATTAGACCTCTTTGGAATTGGTTTATTTGGTTTTGAAATATGCATCTTTAAAGATTTAATAAGAGAAAGAAATGGCTAAAAAACAGACTTCATTTTAGACACTTTCTAAACAATAAGCCTATTTATATAACTGATCACATAACGAATTTCTAGGCACTTTACAGAATGAAAAGCCTTTTAACTGCAAAAGTGATACTGAATGCAGCTTTCAAGTTTCAGAAAATAAATATTCAAAGGGATGTAGCAATAGAAATATATTAAGTATTTTTAACCTACCCTGTTCTGAAATTTTACATGGTATCTTAAATAACCACAAAAATTTTGCCAAATATCTACCAAGGATAAGTATATGAGCAACTTTAAGTGAACTGTCATTGTTTACCTTTTTTAAATAAAAACCTCTTCCTTTATTTATATTTCAATATTTTGTTCCTAAGTTACGATTATGCAAAATACAATTTGCTTTGGATGACTATTTGGAATATTTACAATTATTTAATACAATTTACTTAACTATTTTGAAACCAAATGGTGTGTTGAATTAAAGAAGGTCCAACACTCAAATTGCCTTCATTTGCTCATTTTTCAGCATACTGCACTGACAGCTAAGGAGAGTACATTTTCAGTTGTACAGTGTGCCTGGTGCTCCACCAGTTTGCATTGATGAAATACATGATTTTAGAATCTTTTCACAAAAGGACAACTTTCTTTCATGGAATCAACATTCAATTTATCTGCCATTATGGTAGCTACCAGATGAATGCAGGCAGAGGTTAAAAATAAAAATGTAAAGCTATGCTGTTATCTATATAACATATATAGAACTTAAGCTACCACTTATAAAGTATGAGGCAGTGATTCAACTATCAAATTCAAAAATGTTTTCAAATAACCAAATAGGCTTGCACGCAGGAGCAGCCTTCATAGACACTCATATTTATACACAGCCAGCTTTTGCTGAAACAGTGATGATGTCAAGTTTTTCAGCTCTTCACCACAACTAAGCCTAAGGGCACAAGAAAGGGGTGAGGTTTATAAAGTAGGAAGCACCCAGACATAAGTATCTTTGACAGAGTTAAGCTTCCAACAGAATCTCAACCAGGTGCAGCCACTTTCATTAGCCAAGTCTGAGATTACTCCCATGCTGACTATCAAGTCCTATGAAAATATGAATTATCTGCATGCACCACAGCAGTGTTCATCCACACACTTTGCGACTGCTGGACATCCTTCTCAGGATTTCAAAACTGTACATGTAACTACCAAAATTCTCTGAGAAATTACACACATAAATATCCAAATATATTTTGTAGATGCAATTTTTTTTACCTTTACTGTGATGTTTAATTTCTTCTTAAAAATGAAACATTTTTTCCAGTCTTACAGATGGGACAAGGCAGAAGCCTTGGCTTTCTGAGGCGTGCTGGAGAGGAGATGCGTTAGGACTTTCATCTCTCCCTTTTGTTTTATACTCAGATCTGTTACTTTGGTTTGTACCGTCAATAACAGGCAAAGGAAACTGGCATCCTTTGCTCAGACTCAAAACCCAGTTACCAACTGGAACCCACTGTATTTTTCCAACTGAAATTCTTAGGACAGTTTTGGAAGCTCTGCCTTAACTGAACTCCTCAGGGTTTGGGTTGGTTTGTTTAAGAAAAGAAAGGGTTCAGATAAATGGCTTAAATTCCCTATGTAAGGTAGCCGTTCTTGGGAGACCTTAGCCCTTGGTAGTGGAAACTGAGTCACAGTCTCAGAAGCCCCTTACAGGATGAAACATGCAAATACAGTTTAGGAGATTTCAGTATCCCTTTGATACACAAAGTCTAAAATAAGCCTGAGCCAGATACTGCCTTGTCATGAATAAACTAAGTTCAGACATTTAATCAAATTTGCATTTCTGTGTGATGGAGCTTTTACATTATGGCTGTGACTGTGGTAGCAAAGCATATAGTTAATATGGCATCTCTGCTACCATGGACAGTCAGGAACTGTTCTGTCTGCAGGTGGCAACCTGAGGGACTCTGCACAAATCCAGGTATAGCCAAGCCAGACCCGACAGCAGGGCTGCCTAGAAGAGCGCTGGAAGGTGTCCTAGGGCTTGCCCAATCACCTGAAATTCAGAGGCATTATTCTGGCACACAGGAACATGTGTGAGGTTGTGCCACTGAAGAAAAAAAGTGTGTTGGTCTACCAGCCTTAGGCTTTTTGAGTAGGGAGAGTTTTCTCAGGATATCACAGGACGATGCTATGTCCATGAGGAGCACAAATCAGCACACGGTCCATGGGGGGAGCCAAGCTGACAAGCCTTCAGCTCCATTCTGAAGATGAAATCTTGGTCCCAGTGAACTCAACTGTAGAAGTCCCCATGATTGAACCAAGATTTCTTGTTAGACTATAAAGCCAGCAGAGAAAACAGAGGCAAGAATGTTACTTAATCACTCCTTCTGCACTTCAGTAAGGAGATAGTCCAGTCCTCCCTGTTATTATCAGGGCTCACCTAAGGACAGGGACAGGATTCTTCTCTGTTTTATTTCAAACCATCTTAGGCACATCTTTCTTTTCTTCTGTTCTTTTAATGGGAGAGTAGAAACCCTGAAATCTGGGGGGTCACTCAGATTCTAGCTTCTCTTGGTGGGTCTGTCACACAGATGAAAACGGACTGCAATTTGCTACATAACCTATGCTGTGCCCCAAGCTGCAGTAGCACTGCATGGTTTCACGTAAGTGACATGTCACAGTCAATAGCAAGTGTGTCAGCTTACTGACAGGCACACAACGTGCGACACCATCCTCCAACACCACTCTCTTCTGCAGCCTATGCCTCTCAGGAAGAGCATAAACAAGGCTTGGTAGCAAGGAGTGCAGAGCAGGCATTTTATGGGTTTTGTCAGTGTTGTGATATGCAGCTGCTTTGGAAAAGTATTACTGCAACCAAGTGTCAAATGTCACTCATGTTTCCACTGTGACTGCAAACATGGTATAGTGCATAAAAACCAAACGTGCTAGTTAAACTGTGTAACTCCTGAGCAGTGCCCTCCATTAAATGTAATTGCATTATCTGACAAATAATCAATGTTCAGATGACACTCAAGAGTCCTAACTGCTAATCCTGGGCTAAAACCATCTGATATTTGCCTTCTTCCTGAAGTTTTATATTGTGCCTGTGCTTCAATATCAGCCCCAAAGGAGATGCACCATCACAAATAAGGTCCTGGCTTCCAATATGATTTTACTAATAGTGCCATTAGAGAGATGAAGAACATAATCTGGTTTTGGACAAAAGAGGGTTCTAGCCTTTGGTGGGCAGAATGACATGGCACCTTGTTTATATCATTACTTCAGATATTTAGCATATTAATTTTTCATTCTGTTAGGCTTAATTTTTCAATATTTGATATAGATCACTTATTTTACCAGGAGCTCCAATGAGAAAGGAAAGTGCAGTGACTTTGATATCAAGGTCTGCAAAGAAAATTAAAACAGCAAATATTAGTTCAGAACAACCTGTGAGAGTGTAAGAGCTACTTTATATAGCTGTGGACTGCTCTGATCTGAATGCATAGAGGATAGCATTCTCCTGGGATACAGTAAAAGACTTTTCTCCTGTCCTTTCTCCACCTTCCCCTTCCTCACCTGGGCCTCCAAGTTGGACTTCCCATGGTCTGCAGCCCCTATGTCCCTGATGTTCTACCTCACCAACATGGGAGTGAGCACTGGTACTCAAACTCCTGCCTAAGTCCTGGCCACTCACTACACATATTTGCTGTCTTCATCACCTGTGTGTGGTGGTATAAGACTTCTTAGAAGTCCTTTGCCTTCCACACTTCCTCTCCCGTAGCCAGCAAGGGCCCAGCCAGGCTACCCTCACAGGCCTTGCTTCGGAGACCCAGCCTCACTAGCTTCAGAACCAAGAGTGGTCATGGGCAATGTGAACAGCCCTGTTGCTTTGGGTGTCAGAAGTAGTTTTACTGTGGAAATGAGATGGTGGAGCGGTGCCAGACAAGTCTTAGTGGAAAGAACAGGAAAAGGAGAAGAGCTTTCCTGCTCTTCAGAAAGAAGCACGGTTCTATGACATGAGGTTAATTAACATTTACATGAATGCTGTATTTGTTTATATTTAATACATCTTTTTCTAAATATAATTCAAGACCACAGCTATTCTAAAGTATAAAAAGCAAGTCTTCCTTTGAAACACATTTTTAAAAGAACTACTATACCAGCCAATTTCAAAAAGAATTACGAGACCACACATGACTTTTGAAATAATATGGATTACTGATGGAAGCAACAGAGATTTAAAAAAAAAAAAAAAGAAGAAGGTAATATGGCTTATGTATAGTGTAACACCTAACTCCCAAACTAACAACTGGGACCAGAATTTTCAACTGCTTTGGCTTTTCCTAACTTCAGAGGACCTGATTCAGCACAGACTTAAGTATATGCTTTAACCCTTGACATCCAGTTTTAGCAAAACAACTAAGCACATGTTTCAATACCACTGATTCCACACTAATTCAGGATCAAACACTACTATAGAACTGCTCAGTGTAAGATCAACTGAAGCTGTATAGGTGGAGTTGTAACACTGTACCAGTAAGCTTTAGCACTTAACAGCTTTAATTGACATTCTTCACATGTATGTAAACATCATATTTATAAAATCTCATAGAGGGCTCATGAAACCAATGATAAAGAACCACAAACTATTCACAGCTGAAGGAACATACGATCCTCCCCCCGAAGCACTAAAGAATTCCTAAAAGCTACAGAAACTTTTGTTAACATACAGCCTTCATTAGAAAATTTAAACATGCAAACCACAGAAGCAAAAGTACTGAAAATAATAAAAAGATAAAGACCATTTTAAAGTTTTCTTATTCTTATATCAATTTTTCAAAGGTAAGCATATTATTCCTTCTGTAAGTACCTCCATAACACGTAGTTTTAAGACAGACATGCAAGCATCCTATAAAATACTAAAGCATTATTCAGTAATTATTTATATTCTCCTTGTGCCCTAGCTAAACTCTGCATACACCCGCTTATAGAAGTATGGGTCACCTGTGCCCAGGCAATGGGTGTTTCACTATAGACTTCAACCAGAGAGCAGCAAGCCCTAATAGAATAATAGGTACCTGGGTTACATAATCGAAGGGTTTAAGTGTTAGCGATACCATTGATAATAAAGTAATAAGTTAGAAGAGCTGTCTTCACCTAGATGTCCAGCAATGATTGGACTAAATAAGGGCTGAAGATTGTTTAGGATTAATGTTGTTCACATTTAAATACAAATTATCTTGGTAGGGTTTTGCATATTGATTGTGCACTGCTGTTAAGTCCTCTTATTTCTATAGAAATAAATGATCCCTACTCAACATATAAAAGCTGTCCTAGTACTAAATAATGATCTCAATAGGGGGCAAATCCTAAATGGAAGTGACTGGAGGGGACTAAATTCTACGCTCTGCAGCTAGGCGGACAAGAAACACCTAGGACCCAGAACAAAGTACACATGGCTTCCAGGCCTAGCAGAACATTCAATTTAGCCAGGCTAACTTCCATTTTACACAGAGGATGCTTTCTGAACAGATCTTTACAAAACGCACATACACGCATCCTAACAGAGGATGGGAAGAGTTCAAGAGGCTCCCCCTCCTTTATTTTTTAACCGATTTCCTATTTCAAATAAGAAGAGATTGTGAAAGGAGGAAAAGTTATCTTCAAATCCAGCTTGAAAAGGCATGTGCAATACTCCTTGCTATATCTGCCAGCCCTGTTTCTCCTGACATGTTTCCCTAGCACTGTGGCAACCCACAGAGAGAACCTGAGAAAGTTTTTGTAGTCAAGACTCCTGCTCTGGTACATACACACGTAGCACTCCTGCTCTGGTACATATACACATAAGCTGGAAGCATGCTGAAAGTCAGTGCTTCTCCTTTAACTTACGTTTGGTCCGCTCTATTTTGTTCAGCTACACCACCAGCATCAGAGGAAAGATTTTTGACACGTTAAAAAAAAAAACAAACTCAAGGGTATTTTCATTAACACTTCAGAAACAACAAAATTGTGCTATGAATTTTTTTAAATAATAAAACATTTGCTCCAGAGCAAACTGAGAATAAAAGTACAATTAGTAAAAGATATATGACATGTCATAACAACAAGCAACAATAAAAACTGTCTGAGGACTTATTTGTAAATCTGTATTTGTAAAGGAGTAACATAAAAAGAGGGTCTTTCACTCTGATAGGTAATATTTTATTTGACTCAAATATATGAAACACTTCTTCAAAAGCCCAATCTCCCAAAAGAAAATCTCGTCCAAGCAAAGCATACACAGAAGAATAGTCCCTGTCTGATTAAAACCATCGATATCTTCTGAAAAAGGTACATGAACAAAGGTCATGCAATTGAAGAATATGGACTAGCCAGACTGTTTTTACAGAGGCATCAAATCTACTTTAGATGTTCATACCAGCTACAGAGCAATGAAAACCGTGTTACATTACAGACTATATATGTGTAAACAGTTTTCAAATCCAGCTGCTTTTATTAAAAATGTAAATCATAAATTGCAATACCTTTCCCAATGTCACAGAAAGAGTCTGGAGGATAATTTGTTTCTTTCTACAAGAGAAGTTATCTCATCAAATGCAAGTTACATCTTACTTACTGGTGGGTGTGAGTTCACTGCAAAACTTGTATTTGGTAAGTAAAAGGTTAATAGTGTGAAGTCAACCAGTTAGTATCCTGACATGTGAAGTAGCCAGTCAACAGCTGTGTTTGAAAGAGGGTGGGATATCACATTTATAAAGCAGTTTTGGTTGGTTTTTTTTTTTCCTTGTGTGATGATGACTTCAACTAGAAGCAAGCTAAGTTTGACTCATGCAGCTCACACCTGAAAACAAGATACTGAATCATTGACAACTATGGACGTAGTCCCTACAACATTCATTAAGGTCTTTAATTAGTGAACTCAGTGGTGAATGTTTATCATAAAAGCACTGGAAAAGTAACTGCAAGCTTGGGCCATGTGAAATTCATTTCTCATCTATATGATAGGTTCATAGCAGCCATTAAGTGACACTGAACAAAGGCAGAAAGTCAGGCAGTGCGGGAAACGGGAGAGGAAGGGAAGCTCTGGGTACTTGTCTAAGACCCCTCTGTTATTAGTGGCGGAAGCCCCCTGGAGAGGTGCAATTCTTCCTCAGGCTGCCTGAGTCCATATATTAATAAAGCAGCCATCAGTAGCCACAAATTTGGACTGTCCCCAGAATAGCTCCTTGCCACTTATAGTGTAAAACAAAATAAATTAAAATCTAAACTACCTCAACACTCCTCACAAACACCTTTTTAAAAAGAATTTAAGAATTTTCATGCAAAGGGTAACTGTCAGCCAATATTCTACCCCTAGGATTTTACTATGGTTAACCTACCAAGGATCTGATTTTATACGTTCTTCATATGTAAAATTTCTATGGGTGCCAGCAGGTATATAGGGGTTTCAGACATAGCCTGAAATCCACCTCAGCTGTAGGAAGAAATCCCACACCATTGCTAGATCAGACATCAACTCAGACCAGTTCTAAATGATTAAGACTGTTTAACCCAACTACAACAGGTATTTACACACAGTTCAAATGTCTGACTTCAGACCTTTGAAAGTCAACTACAAGGTGCTCATGAATTTCCATGGGCTTTGAACCCGCTTCTAAGAAATATTCTGGCTAGCATTTTTTGTATTATGACAGAGAGTAGTATCTTGTCTATCCTTTGCAAGTATGTATAAAAAACACAGTATAATTTTTAAGATCAAATTAGAGAAACACCATTGATGTAGTTTAGGTCTTGTAAAAATCAAAGTTGCACAAAAATTTAAGACCAATAAAAATGTTTCCATGATTCTTTTTTTAATCCCATTGAAAACAATTTTTCGTTGTAAACATTTTTGCTAGCCAAGCACTGCAGCATTGTGCAACTGCATGACAGCCAAAGAGGAACTGATGAAAAGCTGACTAGATTGATTTCATTTTTCCAACCGGAGTGAAATACGTAAAAGGAAATAACAAAATGGTGAAGTTATTTTTATATATAAAAAATGTTCACATTTAATAAACTCACATGGAAACTGCACAGCCAATGGTAACTGCTTTTGAAATATATCTACAGGTCCTTTCAGTTCTGCATGGAAATGAAGGCAATAGTGAGTTCTTGCAGCACCTTTCCCCCTCCTCTGGGACCACAGAAACACCCTCTCTGCTGGAGGAGTCAGATCTGAGCCTGTCCAAACTCCGTATCAGCTATTCCCTCTCCCTGCCTGTGACCTCCCAGGTTTCTGTGTAGAAGTCTGGCAGGGGGTTACTACTGGAACTCAGAGCTATATTTATTCCCTTGGCTCCCATCCATCACTCTTGCAGAGCAGCCAGAAGGGGAACCAACCAATACAGCATGGGATCTGCCAGAGTTGTGCTGCCAGAGAAGTTAAGAATGAAAGACAGAAGAGGCAGAAGCTATCAAAATGAATATTTCTGCCTCTAAGGAAGGAAGGATTTCCTCTGTTTACGGATCCCCCTTCTACAGATTAAGACATTTTTTTCCCCTCGCCTTTTCAAGAAAGCCCAGCAAAGAAACCTGCCAGTTCCAAAGGTCTTTTACATCTTGCATTAGTCTCTTAATGAGAGAAGGAGCACTAAAAATGCAGTATCCCTTGCATCTCTAAGGCATTTGTTACGCTGCGGATCTCTCCACCTCACAGTGCTACCAGATAGAGTCCCGTCCACAAGCTCTGCGATGGATGCAGGTCCAAGGTGCTTGCAGTGGAAGGGTCTAACCCGGCACCTGTTGCACCTCCTACAGCTAGACACTTGGTGCTCAGGGGTATGTAGGAATCATTTACTCACTTCTGTTCAAAGACATCACCCACTAAACAGAACAATGGCAGCAAAACTCTATTTTGAGATAAAAATTATTTGGATTGTCACTATATGCCCCATCACCAACTGACTTTTATAATCATGGGTTTATGAACTTTATGAGAAAAGTATAAAGCTGAAAAAAGGAAGAATTTTCCCATATCACAAATACTTTGAAGATTTCAGAATTTCCTCTTGTTCCACACTGGGACTAACGTGATACCTTTTGCAACTTTTCAAAAGGAAGAGCCAGCAAGACAACATTAAGAGCATGAATGCTGCCACCACATTATACTCAGCAGCACAGGGTGCAGAACTATGCAACAGAATGAAGTTGGACCTGGTCTTTCTCATCACACTTGAGTGCCCAAGCCAATAATCAGTCCTCTTCTGACCCACTGAATAATTAAATTATTATTTAAATGGGAATAGCCTGAAGTAGGAACTTGAAAAGACCCACCCTGGAAAAGCCAATGTATGGTTATTAGAGGTTCATCTGGGATGTGAGAAGCTTGATTTGAAGAAGCTGATTCAAATCAGATATAAGAGGAATGATCTAAATCCACCTTTCCCGTGACCCAGGTGCATTTCATAATCACCAGTCCACAATGAAGTGCAGAGATGCAACTCTTTCATTTTGAGCAGAAATTCAATTGTAAAGCTGAGAAATCCTTCAAAGATGCAGCATGTTGATGCAAACTAATGAACTGGCATTTTTCAACTGCAATATGAAAATTCCAGCTAGTTCTGGCCAGAAACTATACTTCTATATTTGGAAAGCACCTAGCATGCCAAAGACACCACCAAACTAAGCAATAGATTGAAATTCTAA
Source organism: Phalacrocorax aristotelis (assembly GCF_949628215.1). Lineage (NCBI taxonomy): Eukaryota > Metazoa > Chordata > Aves > Suliformes > Phalacrocoracidae > Phalacrocorax > Phalacrocorax aristotelis. The sequence continues at coordinate 14,039,761 of NC_134283.1, forward strand.
TGCAGATGTGGTTGTGGATTTCCTATTGCTCATTTACCTAATAGCATGTCCACTTATCGCATACACATGCATATAGCTTTGTGTATTCCAGTAAAAGAAAGGTGCTTGAACATTTGTTCTTCAAAACAATCAAGAATATTTTAAAACAGCTCAGCTATGTTAAAAGTTTTACAGTAAAATCCAAAGAAGAGAGTAGTTAGAGCAGGAGATTTTTGTTAGCTGGTATTATTGTACTAATAAAGATGCTGGGTTATCTTTTACTAGTTATTTTATTAGCCCTAAAAGGAACTACACTCCTACGGCAAAATCTCAATGAATCAATGCAGAAGAGATCCCTTAAAAAGGTAATAAATAGTCATTTTATTACATATTTCCATTTTGGGTAGCCTATAACCTTTGCATTTTTTAAACTCAAAAGGTTGGATTTCATTTTGTACTTGAAATAATGAAACAAGAAAAAGTATAATCAGAATCTCTTTTTAAGAACAGCAAGTTTTGCACTGAGTTTACAAACACTGGAGTTACGCAATGTATTTGTAGTGAAATTAGGAATCACATGAGACTCATCTGGTATGGAGGGGAAGTTTTACCTACTGACTCAGTCCTGCCCCAACTGAAATAAAAGGAGCAGAACTGGATCCTAGAAATCACATCAAAAACAACCAAAATTTTGCTAACCTTTATGCACTTTCCACTTAGAAGGGAGACCCATCATCTTCCTCAAAAATGTAGTATATATTCCAACAAAACCATGGTTTAATGAGAAGCTACTTGTAGCAGCAGTTTCAAAACAAGCGTGGCTTTCCAACATCAAGTCAACCCTTGACATTCAAAAAAATTAGAAGTCATCACATGGACTGAAACCCATGAAAACGTTCATGCAAACCCTTGAGAAATTAAAAAACAAGACAAAGAGAGCTCGTCTACACGTGGGGGGTTTTCTGAACTGCTCCTGCACTAATATGGTTGAACCAGGGCAAACACCTATTAAAAATCCCCAGCCACTAGAGTAGAAAGCTAACAAACACACATGAAAATAAAATGTAACTATCCATGTGGAGCTATCTAAAGAAATGTTAGGAAATTAACATCCAGCCCACCATGTTAGCCTTTTTTAATAGAAACCTGACTTTACACCTTCTTGCTTTCTTCACCCTAGCTCTCACATGCTTTTTCTCAAGAAACAAACCTAGGCTTCCCTTGAACTCATTTATCCTTTCCTTGCTGGTAATTTATTCCACATGTTTATTACCCTTCGCATGAAGTAATTCTGCCTGAGTTTCCTATTTACCCATGCTTTTCTAACTTTTAGATTAAAGGGGCCTATCTATATCTATCTATATTTGCCATTGATATTCTAATGACAAGATTGATAGTTACGACGTCTGCACAAATCTAAGGAGACCAACTTATGGGAGTGAAATTAAACAACGTTACTAGAATATGCTATCATTTAGAAAAATAAATGTAAGGCCAGCCTGGCAACCTAGCACACTGCCATTGCATGGGTTACCAGAGCTCCTACCCAGATCAGCAGGGGCCAGGACTATGGAGGAAGGAATACAGATAGCCCTGTTGTGACCAAATAGACTGTGGTACTTCATAGCAACCCCTCTGTAGCATCGACAAGCTCAACAGGGCTCCTGCCCTCCTCACACAGAGCCACAGTAACTGCAGCAGAATATCCCAGAAGCATAAAAATGAAGGAAAAGTTTGTAACAGCTCTTACCACAGTTAAAAAAAACAAAATGAAAGAAACTATAACAAAATTCACATTAAGGCTGAAACAAGCTTATTATAAAAGAGAGAATCAGGACTGCCATTTATCCCTTTGCACCATGATACCCTGACCCATTTGAGGCTGATGGCAAGGAAGGCTCCCCGGGACATCCTTGGCTGCCCAGAGGCAGAGCAGGGGCCACAGGCCCTACTCAGGCCATGGGGGTGAAAGTCAGCTCATACTCCCCTTTTCCTCACCCTCTCTTGCTTCTCCTGTTCACAAAACTGAGGCAGGGCCAAATTTTCCCAAGTAGCCTTTCCCTGGCCCTGTGGGTAGCCCACTTGGGATAACCCCTGCCAGATCTTCACCAGCTTCCACCCTCCTGTCAAGCACTCACTCCCTCTGGAAGCTGGACAGCTTAACACTCATGCATCAAAAACGAGCAGCTGGTTTGAAGAAGCTAGCTCTGTTGCTTGCCCCACACTATGGGAGTGCTACCGAAGCCATCATCACTGTTTTCAGGCACTGCTACCTGCAGAACTCTCTTAATGTCCGACCACAATAGGCAGCGCTGCTTTTTTCACATGACACGTACTTGTAAGGAATTACCTAATTTTGCTTTCGGTTCTACGAGTCTCAAATACTGCAATGCACAATGGAGAAAAGATCAGATACTGAGGCTGCTGTGGTTATTTTAGTTCTGTTTTCTTCATCTGTGCTTAAAAGACAGTCAGATTATAACAAAATTGTTTGTCTTTAATATAGTTCAACTTGACCTGATGAACCCATCTCTTTAGAAAACAATCTCACATAGAGTATTTAGATTAAGACCTCTAAAAAACGGCAACTTCAAAATACTTTCAAGGCCCTGTCTTACAATTTTTAAAAAATGCAGACAACTAGGCTAATTATAATTACTCCTCTATAAATCTTTTGCTTTTTTGATGCATCTGGTTATCTAGTAAGATGCACTGGAAAATTAGAGCAAATTTAAATATAAGGAAAGGTGCCAAATTCAGAACACTGGAAGAATCTTCCCTCTGGGAGCGTATTTAGTCACAGCATTGGTGCAGTTGGGCAGAGGCAACCCAAATCCCTTGTTGCTACACTATTCCCATGACTCTTTTTTGATCTGGATATCTGCTACCTCTGAGAAGGTGCTTCAGATTTCTCACTCAGTGCTTGGCTTCATTGCTTAACCTGCCAATAGCACTGAAAATGTCACAGCAGTTATTGTGAACCACTCAGATTTAGACAGACAGTACTCAGTTATTTCACATTAAGAAACAAACATCCATCCGATCATTACTGTTTTCACTTGCTTCTATCCAAGGTCAGATTCTGATCAGTGACTTGGTCATAAGAAGTTCACACTGTATTCAGCCAAACAACTGGAAGCTAGAACGGCACGTTCGTACAATAACCCTAAGATCATCCAATTAAGCATCTCAGAATTATTTTACTTTTATATATTTCCTTTCAGTGGCTCATCCCTTTTTCCTCTTCTGTGAACATCTGTACCTGGAATGTCTTCACTAGAGAAATCGGGATTTCCATCTACCGTTGCCAGAAATAAGTTTATTCATGTTTCTATAAAAGAAAGACTATGTATTCTATTTTTTCATCTGTGTTCTCCTTCCCTGAATCCAGATTGCTCGCACCTCTGAAACAGACAAAATGCCTCAAAAAAGATGGGGTAAAGAATAAGGCAAAAAATGCAAGTTGTGAATGAGAGGACAGAAAAAAGGCTTTTAAAGATCTTACTTTTTTTAGCATTTTGAAGAGCTGATATACGTCTATTCAGGTATCTAAGAGAAATTCAGAGATTAAAATTTAAATTTACTTACAAATTCTACTAAAACACACTAAATCAGAAGATACTAAAAAGCTTTAATTGTCCTCATTCAAACCAGAAAAATAAATCTATTTATGGCTTGCTTTTCCATTTTCATAAAGTTCATATAAATCCATGCAGGTTTTTATGCTTTTTTTTTTTTAGTCAAGGCACTCTAAAACACCTGTGCAATTGAAAGTCAACTTTAAGCAAAAATCAACATTTGGAAAAATGACTTCTACTGATTTTCCTACACTTGAAACTTGTGCCTCCCAAGGAATAAGCACAGCCCATTTTAATGGACTAGTGCATTTTCTATGTCTGTTCTAATGCAAATCTCTTTGGTCACCTACGGCTCCCATGGTGGGTAAACAACCTAATGTGTCAGCTTTCTGTACTGAGGATCACAATTTCTGATCTCAGCACTGTCTTCATTGCTGCAAGCGAAACAGTGGTACTGATTTTGCAACTTCCAGGCTACTCTCTTCTGATAATGAATGGGTTGGGTTATTGGCCTCTAGCATGGACAAAAATATGACAATCAGCCTCTTCATTATACAAAAGTGTACAGTGAAGACAGTGCCAGACAACTTGCTGAGTATTAGAGCTCAAATATGTTCAGAAGTCAAAAAGCCCGTAGAACAATTACTTTTTTTTCTTTACAACTGATAAAGTCATAGTCAATTTATTAAAAGCGTTTTAATTAATACATTATTTCCATCATAGCAACTTGTATCTTCAGGAACTGATTTGCAAAACACAGCTTTAGCATGCAAATATTTTAGATACATTCCCTGCAAATGTAAGAGAGACTAACCTTTCCCACATCTGCAGCTGTTAATTGTCATCATTTGAACAGCAAATGAAAATAAAGTTTAAGCCACTGGCACTTTAAAAAAAAATCATACTAAACCTCATTTACCTGCAGTGATAGAAATTCAAAGTCACAAGCAAAATCTGAAGACAGAGCAGATATGAGAAAGTGCACCCAATTACAGGGTTTAGCAACTGTACCAGGACTCTTCTTCTAGTACATGTTCTGAAACAGCAATCGATTCTCTTGAGCACTTGCTACCAAACTGAAAACGTTTTCTTTCTACAATGTTCTGAAAACTTTAAACAACTCATTTACGATTCTTTTCTTCAAAAGATTAAAAACACATCCAGTAGAAGATGGATCTAAAATAAAATTTTAAAAAAAGGATAGCAGAAAGGGAAAAACAGAACAGACTAGGACAAACATCTCAAGCTATTTACAAATATTTTTATAATGACTAGAAATCATAGAGCCCTCTTTAGCTGTCTAACTTAAAAAAAAAAAACAACAACAACAAAACCAAACAAGCCAAAAAAAAAAAAAGCATCAACTGTTGACTGAACACAGGGCCTGATTTTCAAAGCTGCTGAGCACCGACAACTCCATCTGAAGACAGTGGAAGTGGTGAGCGCTCAGCAGCTTGCAAATCAGGCTCAAACTGAACTGGGGTCTACTAGCAGCCTAGCAGAAGTGGTATTTCAGGAAGGGTTTTTGTTGCGGGAACAAGGAGGTTCAAAGTAATCTGTCAAAGAAGTGCTGCTACATTCATGAGTCGTAAAGCTAGCTAGCTCTCATCTATGGGAAAAAAGTTAATTCATAGGGCTCATAGGGCCTGCATTTGTCAAGGAGCAGGACGTCAATGCTATCATTATCAGGCAAATCAGCCAGGCGTTTAATGGTAGAATCAGGAGACATTTGCTCTCCACTATCACAATGACATCATAACTAAAGCAGCCTTCGGCGAGGGGGGAGAGCCGGGGCAAGGCTTGGGCTGCACGCAGACTTTGCACTTCTGCGCAGCTCGCCCCACCGATCGCTGCTCCCCTTCCCCAAGAGGCAACGCTTTCAGTTGCCTTCACTCCACAACTTTGTCCTCACAGCATCTGAAACACCAGCATCTGATTTTACAAAATACTTCTAAACCTGCCCGATCCCAAACTGCAATATTGTAAGCCAGCCACTCGTTAAGGAGGGGATGGGTTTTACAGATAATCTACAAATTAACTCTAAAAATTTCTGGCATTTTTAATTACTTCCATCTTCTTCATCCTCCGTCAAATGGGGGACACATACACATTAAGAAACTAGTTGTCTCTATGATTTAAGAGCTAACAGCTTAGTTAACTAAGTCAATTTTTAAGCGTAAACAAACACATGCACAATCTTTGAATATTCTGAAATATTTAGTGATGATCTATTCAATGATCAGAAACATAACAGCAACACACATTTCCCTTCCCCAGTAGCTGTAATTATACAACTCAAACAGCACGAATTACAAACTGTTAATCTATTTTCTTTAAAAATATCACTACAGGTACACAGGCACGGTACAAAAGCCTCACCTTGCATAAAAACTGTGAGGGAAAAAGTTATGAAAGCAGACAGAAAACCTAAAATCCCTGAGGCTACAAAAAAAATCCCGCTATTGAGAAATAACCCAAGAGACCACATAGGGAATGTACAGCTTTCAGAAGCACTTCTCATCTTATTTGCACTTAACCTATTGATGTACTTATGCAGGTCACTTACTTTTCGGATATGTTTGAACCGTTTATAATCATGCAGATCGCCGCGGTTTTCACTTGGGCTTTTGAGTTTGTTTTTTTTTTTGTTGTTTGGTTTGGTTTTTTGCAAACAAGTTTCATTTAAAAAAGATCCAATTATGCAAATCTGCTCCCGGATAGGTAGTGAATATTCAATATGACGGTGATACTGTAATAGTTCAATGCAATGCACTGTACTGGACAGATTTATGAGGCAACGTCACTACTACGCTCTGGTCCTCGCTGAAGCATCTTGAAGTTAATTAAAGCTGCAATGTCCACTTTTCCAGCCACCCTCCTCATTCACGTTTACTATTTCAACATCAAACCAGCAAGGGGGCCTCCCCCCTCTCTCTGTACGTTTAAGCAGCCTTCCACAGTCAATGAACAATGAACAAAGATTTGAGTGATAGAAAGGAGGGGAGAGAAAAAAATCTCCACAGGAATAATCAAATCCGGTTTAAACAAGTAAAAATATAGTTTCTAATATTAAACTAGAAAAGAAAACATTCTTCTCCAAGTGAACGTGCAGAGGCACTTAGCCAACCCCTTCAGGAAGGGTCTAAAAGCAGCTAGTCTTTTTTATTTCGAGCAGTGAATGAGCCCAAACAAGGCTTCTAAACTTAATTATGACACTTAAAATAGTCTTTTTCCACATAATCGGGGAGGCTCGCCGGTGCTATCTGTATCAACCGGTCAAATCAGCTCAGCAAACACGGCCCCTATTGGATTTATTTTAAACTGCACAGACGGGGGGGGCAGCGGCGGGGGGGACTGCACAGCCCCGCGGAGCGCTCCAGCCCCGGGCGGGCGGCCGCGCCCGCGGAGAACCACCGCGCCACTCAGCGCCAGGCCCCGCCGCTCACCGGCCCGCCGGCGGCCGGAGTGAGAACGACGGGGTCTGACAAATCACGTCTCTTCCTCGACACTGTATCAGCCACGGCCACAACCGCCGCACGCACCCCGAAACAATGCCCGCCGCCGCGCAGACAGGCGGGCAGGCGGCGGCCGGAGCCTGCTCGCCCCTCCCCGCCCGCCCCAGGCGCCGGCACCAACGGCCCCCGCAGGGCTCCGCGCAGGCGGACGGCGGCCCCGGACCCGCCGCCACGGCGGGGGACGCCGGCAACTAACTTTTCGGATGGAGTCCGTGCGAGCTGCCCCGCGGGAGCTGCGGACCCTCCGAAAATTTAAAAAAAAAAAAAAAAAAGAGAAAAAAAGAAAGCGTATATCTCCACGACCTTTTATTTTGCGTTAAAGTTCACAGGCAGCACCGCTCCCCTCAGCCCCTCTCCCCCCCGCACGGACACACTCACACAGACACACACACAAATTATTTGCAAAACTGCAACAGATGGGCGCATTAAAATCTGGATTCTTTCCTACGCAGCATCAAAGAATCTCTCCTTCCTCCCCCCCCCCCCCGCCCCGTTAATCCCACCACCGGCCCAGTGCCCCCCCCCCCCCGCCTCCCCGGCCCCGTACTCCCCCGTCAGAGCGCGGCCGCTGCCCCGCGCAGGCAGCGGCGCCCCCGCGGCCCTCCGCGCCCGCGCACGGCGCCGCCGGGAGGGGATGCTCCCCCCCCCCCCCCCGGGATTGCCATTTAAGTTTCCTCCTTAACCTGTTACTTTCTCCGGGCGCTGACAAAAGCCCCGCCGGCGGCTGGCAGGTGCCTTCCCGCTCCCCGCGGCGCTGCCGGGCGCGCTCCGCTCCCCCCGAAAGGGCTGAGACCTGGCCTGACATTTAGTGCCTACTTGAATGTCACAACGCTCCTCGCAGCATTATGCACGGCTCCTATTCATAAGAGGTCGATTAGAGCACAAAATGGCAGGTCTCTTAGGCACTTGAATCTCACAAGTTTGACACATGGTATGCATCAGCTAACTTTGATTAAAAAAAAAGGGGGGGAAGTTTACAAATTAAACCACGATTAGCCGCGATCGGGGGGGGGGGGGGGGATGGGGACACGCGTTTAAAGTCACTTCGGTAGAGTTTGCTTCGCAGCAACCCCTTAAAACAAAAAGTTTCTGGGCAAGTTAAGGGCAGAGTGGGCGCGGGCTGGGGCCGGCGGGCGGGCGGGCGGCCCGCGGGCAGCGGCGCGGCCGCCGCCGGCACTCACCTCCCCTTGCCTCCCTCGCCTCGCCCGCCCGCCCGCTCCTTTTTTGTAAAGTAACGGTTTTAAAAGAAACGAGAGAGAAAGAGAAAAAACGTAGGGTTTTCTTCAGGCTAAGTTCTATAGCGCCATTCAATGGCTTCTCCGCTCCTTTCATTATTTTTTGCTTTTCCCCTGACAGCCCTGCTTGCAAACGTCACTGCTATGGATATTTAATTATACTGTATTTTTTTTAATCACGGTGGAAAACGCAGGCCCCGTTGCGATGATTAAAAAGAAATCATTGAAAAAAAAAAAACAAAAAACCAAAAAACGTACTCTGGACTGACTTTGGAGCCTCTTTGATGGCTCGCGGGAGCCTCCCGGATCCTCAAAAACCCCCTTTTTACCTTTGTCTTTCTTACCTTAAAATTTAAAGCAAAGCGTAGAAGAAACTCCCGCACGTAAACGGAGCGTTGTAAAAGATTGTGTTCAATGAATAATGAAGCATGTCCACATGATTGACTTGATCATTTTCTTGTGCGGAGGGGGAAAAGTGCGGCGCGGGGCTGCCGCGGCCGCCCGCTCCGGGTAGCCCTCCCAACTGCTTCCAGCACATCCCGAGCAAAGAGCGCTTTATTTTAATCTGTCTCTTTTCAGAATAACCCCCTTCATTGATACTGATCACCCAACATCACAAGACATCCCCATCTCTCAGCGTGGACTCCCCCTATCTGGTAGGTGAAATGCATTGTACCATTAAAAAAGCACTCCATTGTCGTCTTGGCATAATTCACAGCAACTAGATAGGTCTTGCGGCATTTAGCTTTGATGAGCCAAAAGCTGAACCCTTGATATAATAATCTACAAAGAATGGTCTGTGATCGTCCATTTTTTCTCCCTGTCGAGCAACTAAAAAACCATTTAACACGGCGCGGCTTGGTCGTGACCTTGAGCCCGTGTAAACACCCCGAGGAGCCCGCGCCGCTCCGCAGCCCCGCGGCCGGCGCCGCTGCCCGCTCCCCGCGCAGCCCCCGCGCCCGCGCAGCCCCCGCGCAGCCCCCACGCCCGCGCCCCGCCGCCCCCGCCCGCGCCCCGCCAACCCCGCCGAGCCCCCGGGGGCAGCGCCTGGCTCCACAAAGCGCTCTGCTTACCTGCTCCCGAAACTATGCAAAGTCTGTTTCTCCTGGAGAAAAAAAAAAAAACTCCCGGGGAAACCTTGGTGGACAGGGGGACCGGAGCATCAGTCACCGCTCCGGCGTTTAAGAGAAGTAATCAGCGATAAAGTGACGTTGATCTGCACTGTAACCTTGTGGCGTATTTAATGTAAATAAGCCAGTTATGTTGCCAATCGCATGCATACAAACACATAAAGGTCCTCAGCGTTGCATTTTGATTCTTTCCATTAGAGCCGACTTTATTTACATACACTATTTAGGGGATCATGATAATTCTAAAACAATACTAGTGCCAAATGATTATGAAAATATGATTTTAATTAATCACGTAGTAGGCAAGGAAATTAGCATACGGTAATTAAACTTAGAGAAAAACGTCATGGAGGTTCTCTGCCTTATGGGTTCGGAATAATCATTAAACGATGGGTTTTCAGGACTTAATTATCAAACAAATAACTTTTTTAAAGCAACTTTACAAGGTTTATCCGCAGGGCAACGATTTAGTAAATAATATATAACCAACCAAACAAGGTGCAAATGTGACTGGTGAAATAGGTTGTGTTTCTACAAAGCAGAAGGGGGGGGGGGGGGGGGAAGGCTGAATAATGCAATTATGGATTCTGTGTCCCATAGTTGACAAAAGCATGGTGCCTCAATAGACTCTTTGTTATGGGATTATATAATGATTGTGGTGTAATTATGGGAAAAAAGATTTAGTAATAATAAAAAGTATCAAAATACACCAATGAGCAGCTTGTTTTAAAGAAAAGGCTTGCATGTGACATTAGGGGCATGTTAATAACAAAAAGCCAGGATCCGAAAGGGTTGACAAATAAAAAAGACTGTGATGCGCATGATTAAGAAGCGATGGAGACAGATTGATTATTCAAAATGCTGAGCCACAGGGACACTTAAAACATTGATTCAGGTAAGACTAGTTTCATCTTGACTGAAATGAGTTCCCTGAAGATGACTGGCATACATTTTAAATCAGTTTACTACATAAAAAGCATAACATCACAAGCTGAAACCTTCTAGTTAAAATAGGAGTCCAAGAACAAAAAAAGTTTATGTTTGTGGCAATTCCCAGAGGGACTGTGGAATTGCAGAGGAAGGGGTATAGATTAATTAGCTCTTCCTAAACACTGGACTTAAATGTACCCACCTTTTATAATCCCCAACCTCTGTTTCTGGATTCTGTAGTCCAGTCCCACTTCTGCAGGTTGGGGGGGCTGATATTAATAACCTTAAAGGTACAATAGGACTTTTGTTTGTTTTGTTTTTTTGTTTTTTTTTTTTTCTGGAACTGCAGTAAATTAACTTTCTATAATAACTGAAAAATTGGCAAGATTTTTCCAATTGATTTTTTTAAAGTGAAGTTTATAAATAGTTGTTCAGAGCTATTAAAAAAATTCCCATGCCTATACGAAAAAGTTTAGGAATTCACTCTGCATTTTCCAATTTTATGTGTCTGAAATTCTCTTTGAACAAATTCCAAAATACAAGTTTTTTCTATAGAAATTAGCATAGCAATCACATCAATAATATCACTATCTCTATGGGAATGATAACTGGAGCAGTGGGGGTGTTCTTTATTTCAATTCTTCGTGGATCAACTGATTATATTCTGTCTTCTTTTGAACTTGTTATTGTAAGTCAAGTGATTCTTTATAAGTGACAGCCCTGACAAAGAGACGAGGATGGGAAAGCAGGTCGAAAGGAAGTCGCCATATGGACTTTAAAAAAGGCACTTTTTAAACAAGATAATGGGGAAATGGATGTTGCCTTTTAACCCTGTCAAGGCTGAACATTATTAGCAGTCTCATAGAAGAATGAGCTATACCTTTTTTTTTAAAAAATATCAGATTTCACCTTATGGTTTCCATGACCTAGGGCTTTGTGATACAAACCACATAGGAGGCGATGGTATTTCAGAGGCAGGGGCCAAATCAAGCACCTGGAATCACTGGCAGGCAGGAGATTTCAAAACACCGCACTAAGGGTTACAGGAGAATGAGAGCTCAGGAAAACCACATAGTTCTTTTTCCTGAGACAAAGTTAAGAATATTGACTAGAGATAGGTGAAACATCAACCGACAGCAGAGGAGCTTTAGGCATCTAACTGAAAAAACAGGAATTTCCCTCTAGAAACTTTCAAGTGGACAGAGATTAAGAACCATCTCCCAGGAAACTGAGATTAAGTACTAAACCCTTGCTAAACTGAGGGCAGAGTTGTGGTCCGCCACTGGTGAATGTCCAGTCAAGTTGGTTTTTTTTTCATAGTTGGATGGACCAGATGACTATCCAGCTCAACTCTGCAGGAAGAAATTGTCAACCAAAGACTTCCCAAAATCTGGAAGGGCGGGCTGCTATGGGCAGGCAACAGTGCTGTCAGGGTAGGATGATGTTAATGAGACTCATCAAAATGTTTTTCTCCCCAGGGCTTCATAGACATGGTTATTTGGGCTGGGATGGCCAAGCCTTCCCAAAACAGACCAGATAACGCAGGTCCATGAGCTGAGTACTTCCTAAAGACAAGAGACCTCCAAATTCTATTGACTCAGTGAGATGCTCCAGTACCTAAGCAATATATACTGGTTAGATGGGATTGAGAAGATCTCAGATGTGAGCTCAGGGAGACTTTGCTCCAACCTCTCTCAGAATTCATAATTTTTCCAGAAAACATTAGCACTTTTGTAGTTCCCTCCAGTATTACTTCCTGTTCCTCCCTATCTTTTCGGTTCCTTTCTCCTCCTCTTGTATCCAGAGAAAGGTCTTTTCTCTTCAAAGCCTTCATGTCCTCTCAGTTGTCCCCAGCTGCTTCTCCAACTTCTTTGTTTGATTTTATTCCCTTCTGTACCTCCTCTATGAGGAGCCAGGAATGCACTGCTTCTTTAAAACTAGGCAAAAACAGTACAGAGGAGAGAGGAAAAAAGCAGGAGAGATGTATGTTGTTTGCCTTACCCTGCAAGTCTCTCGCACTGCCTTGGAGCATAGTAGCACCTTCTCAGGGAGTGGAAACTATCAGCTCTAGAGTTGTCAAACCTCAAAAAGTAGGATGAGCGGAAATGAGAGCTGAGTTCTTCAGCCAGGCAACATTACCTTTCCCTGCGTTTTCTACCTTTGTGCAATGACAGCCTTTTGGAAGACCTCAATACAGACTGGCATAAATAAGAGAGAAGAAAATCCTAAATCTCACAAGTTTGATGAGCCCAACAAAAAGCCTGGGTAGGAAGGGTATCTTATGAGGCTTTACACAGGAAAGTAGCAAAAGACATGTGGTCATACTGTAATTTGCACAATGGGGCGGGGAAGAAACATTAGCTTTATGTATTTAAATATTTATAAATTGTTTGCTTTATTAGGAAGGACTGAGGAATAATCCTGCCTTTGTTCTTAAAAAGTGTGATCAGCATTTCCTTCCTAAACAGAGGTGATAAGCAACTGGGCATTCTTTTAACTAAGGTTGCAGAAGCCCATTGAAAGCTTAATGCCTGTAGGAGGGGGTCTCTTTTTCCAAGGAAGAGCAGAACATCAGGTCTTTAATATTGATAAGGAAAAGCACATAAAAGGAATCATCTAATAGCAGGGATTTTAAATAAGGAATTTCAGAAAGCTTACAGTAAATGTTTCAGCAAACTCTGGAACAGGTGGTGCGATCTACATGGCGGTCTGAGCCAGTGAAAACACAAGTCATCCAGCAAGAAAGTTGCTGGTTCAAGGAGACATAAATAAAACACTTTCACAGGAAAAAGGGAAACCCCTTCCAAAATGCCTGTTACAAACATGGGGGTTTCCTGGGCAGAACCCCAGCAAACTGGCAAGGTGGATGGAGGTTTTCCCACTTGTACAGACTGTGTAAGAAAGCTTCCTGGAAAAAGGACTGAGATCCCAGCTTTCAAAACAGAACAGAGTCAGAAACAGTTTGAGAACAAGCTGTCTATTTCCCAGGGGCCATGGCCAAAATAAGTATCTCTGAATAGATTTGATTAGCAAAGACTGTATATACCATCATCACAAGGATTCAGTGGTAGAGGTAATCAGAATTTGTAAAAAAATGAGATAAATCTGCATCCTCAATATAGCAGTCAACTATCGCTGAGCCTGACTCCACAAACAAGTTGCATGGGTCAACTAAGAGCATATACTAAGGCCTGGAGTCTCCATCGGCAGCTTTTTGTGACAAAGTCATTGCAACAATTCAACCAAACACAGAGACCAAGAAAGGATCCAAAAGAAAGTACAAAATGGACAGCAGGAAGATGTGCAATGGAAGCAGCATCTAAGGCAGGGCCGGTGTGGAGGCACAGCTCCCTTTCACAGGTCCTTTTCCTTTGCAAAACAAGGGAAAACCCTTGTTTTCCTTTGCAAAACAAGGGTGAAACTGGAGTGAAGAAACAAAGTTTTTCAAAGTTTTATTGAGGCTGACAGACTCGTACATGGCTTTGGAGCTTTTTATGGACAAAAGTGGTCACCTTTGTATTTCTATAGAACATAAGCTGAGTAAAGTGGTGAAAAAGAAAGGTTCCTTTCCCCCCGCAAGGGCAAAGACATTTCTTACATTAAATAGTGAACAATGTTCTCAATAGATCCACCTAGTGGAATTGAGCAAATTCTGCTTCCAGAATAAAGACACAGCTTTTATAACCCCATGTAAGACGTACTTCCGTGACGGTCTCCCATTCAGCACAAAGGGGCTCAGATATCCTCCAAAAAGAACAATATTGAAGGGTGCGGTGAGTCTCAGTACAAGCACAATATAGAAGATCAGGAGACAACTGTTGCTCTGGGATTTAAACTTTAATATTTAAATTTATGTAGGATTGGTATAGCGAGTCTACTTCCCCAGCTGTAATCACTAGGAATTATGATTGACCAAGATGAGAAAGTGCTGGGAAAAATATCCAAAATAACAGCTGAACTTCAACTTCGAAGTGTGATAGCGTTGACCTAGCTCTTGGAGCAAATTCTCATATAACCTGTTCTCAGGCTGTCAGAGCTCTTCAAGAGCCTTTTAAAAGAGATGGTGAGATCTTATCTCTGAGCTAAAACTCAGGAATAATTTTTTGGGTGAGCATTTCTTCTTACTTAACTATCTAACCAATATGCCATGTTTCACCGCTTTCCTTAAAGTCCTGGTTTTTTTCCGTCCTGGTCCCAAAGATCATGGCAAACCCTAGACTCCTGAATGATTATAACCTCGTGGCCCACCCCGGCACTCAGGCTGCTTTCCCTTATTGACGAACACCAATATTCCCCACCAGTTTCTTTGATGGCTCCCGTGCTCCACCCCAGTACTCCCTTTCCTCTGGAGGGTGCACACAGCCTTCCCCACTGCCTGCTGCCCCGTGCTGCCAGTGCCATGCAGCCCTGCCTGCACCGCTGTCCCAGGACATGGGCTGCCCTCCTGGTTGCCTCCACGATCACCTCAGACATTGCCATGTTTAAGCCATTGTGCTATCAGAAAATTTGCAAATTAATGCCTAAAGCAACCAGCTAAATTTTAGGGATCTGCTGAAAAAGTTTTTGTCTTACCTTTTACGCTATGGTTTCACGATTTAAGCCCTGAATTACAGTAATTAAGGCCATTACACCAGTGCTGTGTTCACCATCTGACTTTGCCTTGGCCCATCTGTGAGGCACACTGCTTACCTGTGATAGAGAGCTCTGCATGCAGGCACAGGGCTGTTCCCTGGTGGTAAGTACCTCACGCTTTGTGGGTGCCAACAGCAATGAACACTGCAACGTATTTGTTGTTTGTTGAACTGTAATATTGCCTCATATACGGATGCTTCAGTAGGTGCTAGTGTCTGGACAGAAATACCTTGTCTCCATCGGTTTGGTGTCTGAGGCTGAAGAAAGTCTGGGATATTTTGGGAGGATCACAAGGACCAGAGATCCCTGGCAGACCACAAACACTTTTGGGGGGTTTGCCCAAACAATTCAGTAAGCAAAGGTGTCTCCTCAGTGGTCCAGCACACCAGCTGCGCTGTGAGGCGGCCTCAAAGGTGGCGCCTCCTCCCTTACCTCAGCAGTCTCCCCGCCCCAGGCAAGACCAGCGGGCAGCTGCCCTGGGCCAAGGCCTGCCCTCTGGGCCTGCCATGTTGGCAGTGCTGTCCCTGCAGGCCAGGCCATGCCAGCATGTCATGGTGTGCCAACATCAGGGCTGTTCCCAGCGGCAGCACCTCATGGTCATGGCAGCCAAGAAATGCTGCCACAGCCCTGCTGCGAGGGGAGAGAGAGCACTGAGAGACTTGGGGTCAAGGCAGAGCTCACCTGCAGCTTCACTTTAAAATGCAGCCATCCTTACCCCACCAAGTTGAAATGCGCTGCCCTTCCCTCAGCCCACAGGGGCACAACGGTGGCATAGCCAGCATGGCTGCCCGAGGCCCCTCACCTCCTGCTCCCACCTACCCACCACCCAGGGAGTTATATAACAAGCTTTCTTTAAAAATAATAATATTCCTAGAGCTCTTATTAACTGCCACTGCTATACAAGTCTGAAAAGCCACAATTTATGCCCAGTGGGTTATTGTATCTTTACCACAAACATCAGCTATTCAATGCAGTCCAAGCAATAGCCGACAATGGGCTTTCCTCCATCTTCCTTTTCTCCACAGCTTCTTGCACAGCCATGCCCAGGGAAGCTGGGGCACACCGAGCCGCAGAGGGGTTCCCCAGCTGGGTGCCAGCAGTGGGAGAGCAGGGGAGAGCAGCTGGACTGGAGCTGGGGGATGCAAGAGGTTCAGTGTGGCCCAAGCAAGCATGATGTGGTACGGACGCCTGGAAAAAACCTGGAATGGAGATTCAGTGTTGTTGCTTTGCCTTCAAGAGTTGTTTTTATCAATTCCAAATAATACTTATGTCTCCATTCTTTTTACTTTTCCCCTAATTAGCATTAATGAAAAACCACACTCTTTTTTGTCATTTTGCCCACTTGGCCATGAGCTCTAGCGCTGCACCTGCCCCTCAAGAGGGTTGCTCTGGATGTCCAGGTACACTGGCACAGGACCAAAAGAATCTATTAAAACCAATGCCTGAGAGCATGAAAAATAATTTCCTGGAGGGAGGCACCACTCCGCCTGCTCTGTTCCCCGGCTTTGCTGTTAGGGAGGCTCCAGCGGCAGTGTGGCATCTCCTCCAGCTTTGGCTCGCTGGCATGGAGAGGGCTGGTGCTGGGTGAGCATAGGGACCGCTTTCTGCCACTGGCAACACGCCATGCCGTGCTGCAGGTTGCTTTCTGAGACTGCTAATAAAGTGGAGAGGACTATCTCACATTCTCACAAGAGACTGAACACTTGAAAGTGATTTAAGCAACATCCCAGGAGAACTGCAGAGGCTCTGGGAGCAGGACAAAGGACTGCGCTGGCTATGATATGTATGTGAAAAATATACATCAGTACAGAGTGACACCAGTGCAGAGCAGAACATCTGAAAACTGATGAAGTGGAGAGCTCTGTGTGTAATGCAAAGCACCTGAATGATGTGTGTACACACACAAATTTGTTCAGCTCTGCTCGTATTCAGCCCTCTTGGACAGTTGGATTTGATTTGCCATTTTCCGGCCAAAATACTGTTGCTATACCTCAGCACCTGGCCTTTCTTCAAAGAAATTGCGTATGGCTCTCCTGTCCTCACCTAAACCACTCCAGCATATGAGTTCAGGAGAGGTTAAAGGGACCTTCTTTAATAACAACCATGTTTCTAATAAGTTAAAGCCTCAAAAATAAAGACTTGTTTCTTTCAAAATTTTCTCTGATTCCATAATTTTGTTAATATATAGCTCTTTCCCCACCTATTTCTATCCATTCTTGAAATGAAGACCACTATAACAAACATACTAGCTTAGAATGAGGGGGTCACATGACATGAAGCCAATTAATTCTGCCTGCACAGCCAGCAGAGGGAGCCAAAGAGTATAATTATTTCTGCTTTTATAATTTTAAACAGAATTTTAAGGATTTCTTAACCAAATGGCAAAACTGGTTTCCTAAAAGCTAGTACTTTAAATGGTTAAGATATACACTTCCACCAGAGTTTTACAATAGCAATCATGTCAAAGAGCACCGACACTATAATCTTTACAATTTCCTTTCTCTCCTTTAAGCTTAAAAAGCTTTAAGGCTTTGGGTATTTATTTGCCATTTTCTCACCTAACCAAAAAGTTCTATTCGTAGTTACTAATTAATTTTACACCAGAAGCTTGGGTCTTGTTTTTCTGGAAAGAATCTATGCATAATCAGATGAACTTGAAGGTAAACCATCTCTCTGAAACAACTGGGAAGTGACACAGCAGCGTAGGAGTTGTCTTCAGATGGTTGAAAGCTTGCTCTACCTAAACATATGAGAAAGGACCACTCTCTGTTGAGCATTCACCACTCCTAGCTACATGTATTTATCCCATAGAGGAGAAAAAGTGCAAACAGGATGGAAACTTCCAAGTTAAAAATTAACTGATGGAAGAAAAAGTGGGAAGTGAAAGGGACAAAAGCAAAAATTCAGGTATTCTTATGACCTACAAATTAGCAATAACAAAAACAAGAAAAACAAGGCTCCTAATTTTCTAGTTTGATAGGAATTCTATGAAAACCTCAGAGAATTCAAACAACTTACCCATTTTCCAGGAACATCACAAGTTTAGGGCTCTTTTTTCTTATTATTCCATTTCATATTTATGTTGGATTTAAGCTTCAATTGACGCTATTTAAGAGCATCATTTTAAGATACAAGGTACAGACTGGAAGAACCCTCAAGGATCACAAGGCATAAGCATGTATGGCCATGTTGCTTTACACCCCTTTAGCCGAGACTTGTCATTCTGAAATCCTACAGATGTGCTAACAGCTGCAGAGGTGGGTGAGGAGCCAGAGCTGCCCGCTTGCTGGAGCCATGCCAAGGAAGCGTTGCCTGTAGCACTAACAAGGGAGAAGTGGCTGAGATGGGATAGATCTCGATTCACAAAGAATGGGAACCACTGCATGGGGTAACCTACCATCCCCATAGAGGTAGTTTGCATGGGGCTTCTGAGCCCACACTGCCAAACCCCATTTGTAAAAAATAAAAGTGGTTATTTTTCTGTTTCCACAGCAGTTTAAGCTGGAAGCAAATCCTCCAAAGCAGAATGATACACCAAGCAAAATCAGTGAAGCTCAAAGACAGTACAAATTGCACAGCGGTGTGAATAGGACTTGTTATGTCTTTTTAGGCATCAAAATAGACCTAACAATGTGTTTCCAACCAAGCTCACAGGCGCGTCAAAATGTGCTGCAGCCTTTTACCTGCTCTATGCCCTGTGTTTTGACTAGCCAATAGATGAGCAGCAGCATAGGTTTGAGGTATGTCTTTGTGCAAATAGAATCATGTTATTTCTGCAGTCTGGGTTTTGCAAGCATTGCATTACTGTAATTAATTTCCAGAATATGGCCCACTGGGCAAAATTTAAGTTACACTAGTGAAAAACTTGAATAAACCCTTGGAAGCTAAAACTAATCACCACTTTAGAAATCCAAAGGTGATGAGCTTATCTGGTTAATAATAAGCTTTTTCAGAAAAAAGTTATCAATCTGTATTTAACCAGTAGACGGGAACTGGTTCAAATAAGTGTCTTTCCAATCCATCAGGTAATGAATGCCTATTTAAAACTATAAATAAGCATTCACCCGAGAGCCTGGAATGACACTTTGAGAGCCTTTCTGGTCACTCAGGTAAATAATGAGTTTTATATAACCCTTCAGCAAAGATTTTTTTGTAAATGAGGACATGAAATGCAGAAAAGCTTCTGATTAATGTTAAAGTTGGGGTACAAGCCAACACACAACTGGGAATTCACAGTTAAAGCTAGCATTGTTGTTCATACATATTGTTTCCTGTAAGGGCTCAGTGTTAAAGACTCTGTTGTCTTTACTTTGACTTGCTTATCATGGTTTCAATTTAGGATTTTATTTATATATGGCATTTACATTGATGAGTATTTTGTGCATTATCTGCTCACACAGCAGCCACTAAAGTCAATAAGAATTGTACAGAAGGGCAGAATGGAGGCCCCTAGCTAATGTGCAGTCACCAGTGAAAAAGGGTGCAGCGGTCTCTCATCACAGTCCCCATCAAATCAGCAAGCACCGTGTTTGCTCAAATCTTAAGATAGAGGGGAAAAAAAGTTAAAAACAAACAAACAAACAAACAAACTTTCTGGTACCTCATTCTGTCAATATTTACTACTCTCCAATAAAATCACTCTTATCAAATATTTTGAGCTTTCTTGATGACTAAGAAAAAGTATGCCCATAAGAGATCCATCAATGATCTTTAAACCAAATAACCTGGCAACCAGGATATATGACAAAATTAAATGTAAGCCCTTTCCTGGAGAGCAGCACAGTCCTCCCTAAAGAATTGCTCATCAGCTGTCCTCAGCACCTAACACCCTAGGACAAGAAGAGAAAAATGGGTTTCACACCCTGAAGGTTAACAAACTTCATTTATTATATACTCAGAGAATGAAGATTGTACCGCAGCCTCAAGGATGGAGGAGGGAAACTTCTCCCAGCTATAACCATGGCAGTGTTTCACGATGAGACAGACATCTGAAAAAGGCTAAAATGCAAACCAAGAGGGGAAAAAAATGTGTAGTGTTTGTATTCAATAGATATCTTTCCTGACCCTTGTGATTCTAAAGAAATATATCCTTCCAATTGTTCCATATTGTGTTTAAACATATTTTTTTGCATTTATTAATAATTCAAGCATGTTGTTTTTAAGAAAAATATTTACATCATTTGTTCATAGTTTCCATATACATGTGTCAAACTTTATTTTCTGTTACCATTATAACCTATGAATGGATTTACCCTTTGTTTCTGTTTTCAAATCTCTGAGGAATGTTTGATTAGGTAGGAGGGTTTGTTTTATGCATTGCTTGTTCATCATTGCACAAGTGCAAAGGCTAAACAAAGTTGGCATACTTCATACTGATTGGTGGAAACAGTGCAGTTAAACAGTGTAGTTAATACAAGGGAATGAGTAATTTCTCACCACAGCTAATCAGCTGCACAATAGCTATGTATCAGGCAATGCAGCTCTATATCAAAAATGCATTTTAAGATAGCTTGTAGCATACATGGTTATCTGGTAGTATCTATTACTATCATTTCTTATTAACACATTCCTGCATTTATTTAATAAAACGAATCTCACATGCAGCCGTCTATATACATAATCAGCCAGAATACTAGGAATTCTAAAGTTAATGGCAAACCCAGGAAGGTTCTAGCTGGTATATAATGGAAGATATGTCCAAGTTGTTCCAATTTAACGATGTCAGGTGAAAAAGAAAAGCAAGAACATTGAAGATGACAAAACAGCTTCTGCTGCTCTAAAGAACTTAAATCAATTTCATAATTCTGTATCTATCACTCTGCACATCTATAACTAAGAAATAATAAGATAAGTACATTGTAATATTATTTACCAGACATCTGCATTAACACTTTTCCATCCTTTTGTGATGAGCTGTACTTTATTATGACTTGTAAACCTGTCACTGTTGAAGAACGTATTTTTAACAGCTCAGCATCATACAAGTTCAGAACAGTATCCCTCTGTTAGAAAACAAGGTTGCATTCAGTAGGAGTTAACATTAACAATTCAAGAGCCTGTAGGAGAAATTAGAAACATGAGTGCTCCATAATGGTGATAAAATTAAACTGGCAAATAAATGTATTCTCAAATGTCATAGTAAGAAAATGGATGAATATGTGCAACTAAAACGATCTCTTAAATTTCAAGTGCATGGACAGGATTCTCAAGAACTTGCTCCTAAATAGAAGAAGCTGAATTAGAAATCCATCAAGTAATCTCACTACTGCATATCTGCGCATGTAATGCAAACTTTGTGAAGTCCACAATTTCACCCTACTAGACTAATCCAAAGCCCACTGGGATCTGTTCCTCTGAATTTGATGAGTTTTGGATCAAGCCTTTTGAAGATAAGGAGTGAGCTGGAAACAAAATGATGCCATAAATCACAATGAGTGGTACAGGATTAAGTAGTACAAAATATAGCTTTCAGTAGTATGTTATGCTTAGGTTATAAAATAAAATGAAACAACACAACTATTGATGCATAAACAGTAAGGAGAAAGATACATAAATATTTGTGTTATTAAGGAATTAGTGAAATTGCAGCGCTTTCTTAAAAATCTATGGGCTCTATTTTGATATTCAAACTTAAGAAATACTTTGGCTCAGATAAAACCAAGTAGATAATTAAAAATTATAATATTAATTGTACCCTTAACACAGATAAGTAAACTTGGCACGAAAGTTCTAATGAGTTAAAGTGAAATGGCAATATCCAAATTAACTGAGTAAATTGGCAAAGGGAAATTTATTGTATATACTGACCCCTTTAACTTGTTTTAGTGTCTGAATTTGAACTACCTAGATTAGTTTTCATTATATTATATATTAAATTATAAGGATAAAAGAATTCCTCTCAGAATCTCCTTTGTAGGACAGGTAACAGTGCTTACAAATGAATAGTCCTGTAATATGTTAAAATAGTAACTTGAAATCCACAGATTCAGTAAAGATCCCAAGGGAAATGCCAGCTATTGGAATATCTTTAGAAAGTCAACATAAAGGATGAAAACAGGTTCAGCTGAACTTTGTTAAAAATGCAGCCACTTCCACAGCATGTTGTAGGTGTGGGAATTCCCAGTACTCTGGAAGATGTCGGCTCCTGCAAAGCACATCTGCCACATGCCACAGCCCAAAGGTGTGGGGAGGGCAACGTCCAGGTGCATGAGGACATCTCAGATACGCATACGGGTAAAAGCCATGCTGGAGAAGCTGAAATGGTTGGTCTGCTATCACCTGAAAAGACACTACATGCCTATGAACAGTGCACAGCATATTCCAGAACAACTTTTGGATACAATAATTAACTGCTAAATCTTGACTAAAATAACTGTGACGTAAAAGCCGACATAGATGTATACCTTATAGGGAGCTGTCTGACTGTATCAGTTTTTTATGTATCTTTCCATTAAATCAAAGATCCAAATGCTAAATCTAGCACTGAGGGACATCAAGGGAATTTGTGACATTCCTCAGAGGACTCAGTGTCCATAAACTAATGAAAGGATAAAACCGATCTCAATATTTAGTTTCCCATTTGTGACACATATAATACTGATGATATTTTTATTTAACTGTTTCATAATGCCATACTTGTGAAAATTTAACAAAATAGAAACTGCTTGTTCAGAAATACACTGCAACAGATATTAGGATCATGTATATAATTAAGAGGCACTGCAGAAGACCATAGTATATAATGATTTAGAAGTTCAGATCTTTCAGCTCCTACTAAATACTGTCAAGCACCAAGAAGTTCTGAGCCAGAACCAACTGAAAACAGTTGAAAGATTTCCATTGACTTTAATAAGCAATCAATCAAATCCATAAAAATGAACCAAACTAGTAAATGTGCTGTTGGTCAGAGTGGCTTCTAAATAAATATATAAATGACATTTCTCACGCTGAATCTTCTAATTCTGGAACGTGCATAGCAAAAAGAAGAGAAAGTGTAGACTACATATTGGTAAGCTGTTAGTAACTCAGTCATACATTGTAACAGTGCAGAGTGGATGGTCCATAGTAAGTAAACTTCAGGATGTTCAGTTCGTATGCAGACATGGAAATTCAATTCAGCTAAGTCTACCAGGAAATGCTCACCTAAGCCTCCCAGAGGGCATTTAACTGCAATTCCCACTTTATTATTGTACCTTCATGGGGGTAATCCCCTGCCAGCCCAGCGGGTCTGGCAGCTCTCTCGCCTGGGGACATGCTATCCTTCTGTCCTTGGTAGTCTGTGGAGGAACACCAGCTCCTGCCCACCAGTGAGCCCTTGCAATGCCCCCAGTTGAGACCCCCTTCCTATTTGGAAGGAGAAAAAGGCCCCTTATATATAGGTGGCCTGAAAAAAACAGGGACATTTCAGATTTGTAATTTGAAGGTGCATTATTCACATGCATTTTGGGGTGTCTAGGGTGCTGCCAGTGGAAGACATGGGGAATCACGGGGGAAAGAAGTGTTACCTCAAGTACATCCAAACTGTAAATGGGAATGAGCAGACTGGGGAGCTTTCTGCTGTTCATTCAGTATACCATGAAGTTTCAAAAATCTCTTTTACGTGCTTTTTTCCACCTCCCTTTTCAAAAGGACTGGAATTACAACCAAGAAGCTAATAACTTGCTATGAACAGTGGTATTTGTTGAGGCATGCAGTTTCCAAATGGGAATTTGGACTTGTTTTTATTCTTCACTTAACACTTCCTCTGCCCAGCTCAGACATATGCACTGGTGATGTTCGACTATGACAACTCACAGAAAGCACATGGCCTGATAACTCCAACTTTAACAGACCCGTGGCTTCTAACAATGCAATTGCAGAGGAATTTGCCCTAAACAAAGCCTAAATACAGAAGCACCCATCACAGTTAGCAGCAATTAATGTCTCCTCAGGCTGCTACATTCCTTGACTGTCAGCCAGAGGGTATCTCATCTAGCGGAGGGAGAGAGTCACCTGCATATGATGGTCACCCAGCTTTCTGGCAGGATCCTCAGCAAGGGTAGTAAAAGTGAGTGCGTCACAGCAGTGTAGTGTGAGTGCTTGGTTCTCTATAAAATGGGACTGGAATCACTGCCTTCCGAAAAAGGTCGGACAACACAGCCCATGCAGCAGGGGCAGAAGCCCTGAAAAACCCACAAGAATTTAATGTATTAGAAAAATTCTCACTTGTCCTGTTATGACCCACATAGGAAAACTTTGGAAAAAGCACATCTCACACCCAAGGAAGGGTGGTGTGTAACTGGTTCAAAGTGGTGTTTCCCTGAGCCTTCCCGACATGTCAGTCAAGCATGTCCCCAGGATGCCATCAGCTGCTCCCAAAGCCAGCCCCTGCAGCAGGCCACCAGCCCAGGCCAGCCAGGCTATAAAGGGTCTCTCTCCTTTTCCTCTGTGCCTGTGCACCATCCCCAGACTTCCTTCTTCACCAAAAGAGTATGGCCACCATGGCAGTACGGTACCCGCTCGTCCCAGTTATCACTACCAGTGCAGGTTGCACTGACAGTGCGTTGGTTAATAGGTCAATACTAAAGTATTAATAAAAACAGTGGAATTACATACAGAGCAGGGGTATGTGTATTTTGTAACATAAATGAATAATTTTCAAAATGTAAAAGTACTAAAGCACATTTTCACTTTGTGCTTTATGACACCTACAATATCTTGGACCAACAAATTAAGATTGACATTTAAAAATTACCTAGAAGCCTATTTCCCCTGTCAGTACAGGCCTAGAGCATCCATCATTGCTGGTAAGCACTGAGAACACACACTGAGGTAAGCGTAGCCCCTTAAAGGTTTGAACATAAACCTTGTCTACAGATAAGCCAGGGAAACTTGAGGAGCCGTAACCTGTTAAAGTCACAATCACAATTTTTAAAGCCACAAATCAAGTGTATTTGCTATTTGCATCTGAGCAGTTATGATAATAAGCCATAAGGAGGGAAGAAAAAGCATAAGAGGAAAAAGATGCCTCTTCCAAACTTAGTGTATTATCACAAATCTGTTAACTCTGTCTAAGAGGCAACCTAAGGGTATCAAGTTTAAAAAGCACACAATCAATAAAAAGTCATTAAAAATCAATGTATGAACTGGTTTGCATGCCCTCAGCCATCACTCCTAGGCACTAATGCTCTAATAATTCTCAATTGATACGCACAGAATATGCCAATTTAAATTTATTGGAGTACTTCAAATTTTTAAGTGCTTAACTTTGGAAAAGATTGGCTTTATGGGGCCAAAGCAGTGAAGAATGATCAGAAATGTTTAGAATACGTTACATTCTCAGTAAGTTGAAAGAGCTTAAAGGAGTAGACTTATGAAATTAAGAATTATTTAAAAAACATTGGATCACTTCAAATTGCTAGAAATGCTTGAATTGCAGATAGTATTGGTAGTTAGTACACATGCAATGAAAGGGGTCTGTTCTTACATCAATGCCCAGATGAAATCTCTGATAGCATTAGACAGTTACACACATATACCAAAGAGAAAGGGAACTACTTGCATGTGCGCAGAACATGCACTGATTTCAAGTGCAAGAGAAACCTTTACTACCTAGAATCCCCCAAGCCTTTCCAGGTTAAACTAATTACAAAATGTAATATGATTTGAAATTGGCTATCTGGTTAGAAATTCTTGCTGATATTAATTTTTATTTCTGGTAGACAATAAAACATTTTGCAAAGTCTCTTGTGCAAACATCTGGAAATGCATAGAAAACCACAGTGGAGGGCAAGCTGTGCTCCCTGTGCACGGAGCGGATGGGAGCCATGAGGAAGGCTGCAAACTGGGACACTATAGGAGAATCCTGACCCCTTGGAAACACTGAGCTGTCATTTCTGCTCCTACTGATTTGAGATTTTTGCTTATGGTTTTAGAATTCTATTTTCTAAGACTTTCATAGGTTCTAAAATACTTACTGTACCCAGGAAGGTTTTTGAGCACAGTGCCTCCTGTGTTACTTAAAAGCAAATGCACAGCTGCATTTATATTTTCTTCATATTCATTCTTGGAAAATATACCTAGAGGGGAAAATTTAAGAAGTGGTATTAACAGCTCAGTACAGCCAAGATAAAAGCTAGAGAAAGCAAGGCATTAAAAAGGGTTAAGGTAAAATAATAAACTGTTATTAAGCCTATTAACAGTTTTAAAACATGATTGTTTATGGCATGATAGAGCTTGGCTTTTTATGGGTGTTTCATTTGTACATTTCACTTATTCTGCTGCTATTTAACAATGCCATGAATCTCTGCTTTAAACCCCCTCTGCAACATACTGATTTAATCTGAATCTGCTAACCCTACTTCTAAAATAATGTTGCAACAAAACAGAGGTTAACATTTCATAACTTCAAACCACAAGCGTAAAGGCTAATAATTTTATGAGGGCCCTCAAAAATAATACCCATTTTATTAAGTATAAAATATACAGAATTAATCTCGTGTCTTCATTTGGTATTTGCTGGGAAGATGGAAGGCACTTTAAAAAACATCTCCACTTTCTTACCTCTCTGCCTAAATGGCCAGCCACTGCCATGCCTCTGCTTTTGTCTCTCCCCTGGGGAAGGCTGCACTGTGCAGTGGTGCAGGCAGGGGACCATCCCTTGAAGTGCCCGATGACACAGCCCCCAGAGTCCACTGTTGAATTCAGGACCGTGCACTGCACTCAAATGACCAAGATATAATGGAGCAGTCTTTTATTAATGTTACAAAAATTCTGGCAGGAGTAAACAATCAACATTTTATGGATTTTGGTTTATAATTTAACTCCTTTCACAACACTATTATTTACTGCTACTTCTCTTTAATTCTTTCTCTACATATTACCTTGCACTTGCTAGAACTTAGCTGAGGAAAGAAGGGGGGAAAAATACCCCAACTTTTATCCAGTGAGACACTTTATCAAGAAAATTCTACAAGAAATTGGTTGTTACCTGCAGATAACAACTGGTTTGTTAGTTAATGGCTAGAGGCAAAGCCAAGGCCAGTTAATGCTCCAGCTGTCCAGTCATTAACTGCAGTAAAGACTGATTTTGAGGAGGTTATTGCCGTGATAAAATATCCTCAAAAGATTATAACAGCAATAGTGTACAGAAAAAAAAAAGTATTAGTGGCTATAGTGTGACTGAATGGCTGCATTTGAAAAATTGGTCATTCCCTGGCGGTTCATAACCGATTTTCCACCAGTCAAAAAGCAAGTTGTGCTCTGTTAGGTTTATTGTACAAGGCAATAAAAATATTGGCCAGGTTAAATTGTCAGCGTGTTATGACATTAACCATTCTTTTACTGTGCTTAATTTAAGTGTTACTATGATTCATTATGGAAAGAGACCATCCTTTGCAAGTAAACAGGCATTTCAGCACTGAGAACAGATAGCAATAATAAATCTGAATGCAAAATTAAATTTCACTTGATGGCTTCCCCCCTCTTCTAAATGACCACCTTTTTTCTTTTTTTCTTTCTAGAAATACTTCAGAATTCTTGGCTATTTAGTTTGCAAGATTGTCTTCTGAAGTTTGCATTATTGATGTGATGCCTGGCAGCAGTACTCTAGTTAAGAATGTGACAGCATTTCCATTAAAAATCCTTTTTGATGGTTAACTTGGCCATCAAAAGTCGCCTTGTGTTTTATTTGGCATGCGGATTCACAGACCTTGGTGCAGATCTGGACCGTGTGAGCTGTTCCTTTCTCTCACTCTGTTGGTTAAGGTTAGAAAAGTGCACACAAATATATGCACACACAATTTCTGTGCACACGTTTCTGAAAATCTGGACCTGTTTGTATTAAATTACAGGAAAATATGCAGAGTCCTGCAGATTTCTATGTTAATTTGCATGCTTTTATCATAAAGGCTATGTACTATCATAGTAATCTTAATATACATTGACAGACTACACCATAACCACTCCAAAAAACCATTAGGGTTTATTTTATAAATGTATAATAAGAATTCTAGGCAGATTCAGCATTGCACAACTCAATTTTTTTATTACTATTGTTCACTGCCACCTGTAACAGAAGTGGAGCCATTGAACTTTACATGGCTAAAGCATCAGACAGAAATTTTCTACAGAATCTGGAGCAGTTAGGCTGAAATTTTCACTGAAATTTAATGGTTACCTAATTCCAAGACATTGCTCTAAAGATTCACATCTAAATGATCCAATGAACAAATTTAACTGTGATCTACTGACATCAGCAGCATCCTGGCTCCACTGAAAACGATATTTAAGCACTCCAGGGTTTTACCATAGTTTCAATTTCACTCTTGCTCCAAGGATACCTGACTGTTACACCAGTGAGCCCTGTCCATTATAATGAGGGATTTTACAGGCATAAATGACAGTACAATTCATCCCACTGTATGAAGGCTTTGCAGGAGTCTCCAAGCAGTCACTTACCACATGGCCCCTGTACACTGCAATATTAAATCCTGGGGTCTTCCAACAGTTAAGGCTGCCTTCAATTTCCTAGTCATTCTTAAGGGACTGCTAAAGTTAAATGCTTTTTTAAAATTCTTTTTAATACTAGCATCCTCAAGAGAGACTTGTTAGCTTTTTTGCTACACTGAACAATTTCATTAAATGATTATGTCCAGACTTTTAAAGGTAGCGTCAGAACAGCCTCCAATGGCAGAGCTGCACACAGCCTCCCTAAGAACCTGTTGCATGGATGCTGTACAGACACGTGCCAATGTGTCAGCAACACCAACAGGAAACAGCAGTGAGTGCACCAAAATCACTGAGAAGATATATACAAGTACAAACTGACCATGATTTCTGAAAGCCAAGACTTGGAATCAGAGAAACTCCCTTCACAACACTGAAATATTCATCAGATGTGAGGATTCAATTTGCACTGTGGTGTGACACCAGAAGCTTCTGCATGTGCATTCACACATTCACGCACATATATATAATACGCTCATATACATACACACATATATTCATAAGTGGGGTGTATATATGTATTTTTATATATATACAAAGTAAATGCATTATGTATGCATCAGATACATGCACATATATACACACATATGCGCATGTGTATTCATGAGTAGACAGAGATCCCAAAGTACTGAACATATGCTAATACCCAGGAGCCCTTCAAGCAGGTGCTAGTAATACCACTTTAATCATGGGACTACTTTTGCACAGAGAGGTTAAGTGACTTGTCCAGTGCCACACAGCAAATCAAGGGAAAAGCCAGGAAGAGCTCATCTGAGCTGCAGTCCAGTCTCCTGGCCTGGTCACACACTAAACCTGTATCATGTCACCCCATGCTGCCAACCTCATCCTCCCCTCAAAGTGCAGCCAGTAACGACTCAGCTCTGGAATAAGCCATGCTACCATGCATAATCAGACACACAACCTATGAATGAAATGTTCATCTTACAGTTAGGTCCACACAAATGCGGAAACTTCAAAATACAGTTTATAAGGGTTT
Organism: Phalacrocorax aristotelis; assembly: GCF_949628215.1. Taxonomy (NCBI): domain Eukaryota; kingdom Metazoa; phylum Chordata; class Aves; order Suliformes; family Phalacrocoracidae; genus Phalacrocorax; species Phalacrocorax aristotelis. The sequence goes on from NC_134283.1 coordinate 14,069,242, forward strand.
CCAGTACATCTGATGCCACAAGCATCACAGCTCCGCTTCTGGAATTAGCTGCTGCTGCTCCTATGCTTGGGCCAACTGTTGCTGCCAAAGGATACTCAGATGGTGTGCAAAACTGGAACATGGAGAAAAGAGTTATTCATCATCTTTGATGTTGGAACTTCAAGGGAAGCATGGGCTCCTCTCCCAGCCATCAGCGTGCTCAGACACCATCCCTACCTTGATGTTTGGCCTGCTGTTGCTATGGCTTGGGTTTGATTTTAGGCATCGGTTGGCTGTAAAAGGGTTATAAACATGGCACGCTAAATCACTACCCAAAATGAGGAGTGCACAAATATCTTTATGTGTCTGTTCTCTATCAAATTCCAACCCTTTCCAGATGAAGTTACAAATGGATTATTTGATTTCATTTTTTTTACTCTTAAATATGACCTTTTAAGATAAAGTGATTCCAGAGGGCTTCCAGATGATTTGCCGTTATTTCAGTGCTGACGGCATTACAGGCGCTGCTAGTGTGAAGGGTAGAAGCCTTCAGAGCAAGGACCATCATGTTCAATATTGCAAGGAACATAGATTTTACTCAAGGACACCAAGATCAGCTTTTATCTTACCAAAATGTGCAAGAGGTATTCTTCTATATAAGATCAAGATTGGCTTGGGTTTAATATTGAATTTTCAACATTTTAAGTAATTTTTAAGTGGGGGTGGCGGGCATGAGGGGGTAGAAAGCACCCTCCCAAACTCCTTCTAGTCCATCCTGATGTGTTTTGTTACTGTATCTGGAAGAGAAGAACTTTTGGCCCTTATAATGTCATTGGAGATTCTCCAGATTCATCTGCAAAACTATGAAAGACCAGGGCCTTTCTTCAGCCACACTACTGTGGACACACTGCAGGACACTAGCCCTGGAGGGACCAGTTAGTGATTTCTTGCAACAGTCGTTTTGCTTCTGGGCTAGGAATCCCTGTGTCCTATGAGAGTGAGACACAAAGTACTCGCCATTTGCAAATGAGGCCGTGCGCTGGCACCAGCACCGGTGCTGTTCCCCATATCTTCTCAATTCAAGCAATTTCTCTACACTGCTCACCAATAAAGACTGGCTCTTTTTCAAAATAGCTTGTGAAATCTGTATTAGACATAAAGTCTTGCAGTTCTTTTCACTGTCAAGAGAAAAGAAGAATCAGGCTCATAGTCAAAATCACCTTCAGCCAAACCCCCACTGTCAGACAAGTGCATCATCGTGGATTTTGGATTGATGAACTACTGTATTTTAGTTCTTCTGCCAAAGCAACATGGGTCTCATCAGCAGGAAAGAGAATAGAGTGAGACAGAGAAGAGAGGCAGCACAACACACTACACCTATGCAAGGACTGCCAACAGAAAAAAGGGCACTCTCTCGAAGGGCAAAGACACAGATGTATTCGAAGGACAGGCAAAGGCGCGCGAGAGAAGAGAACAGAGGTGGTACTCAGAAAGACAGGTTAACAGGTAATGCTTCTGGAGGTTTTTGTGAAGAGAAAATGCTGGCAAAGCCTGAGAAAAAAATGGCAAGTTTTACTACACGCACACCAAGGCAGCAGAACCAGCTTCACCATTTTCTAGCAAGTGGCCCATGGTACAGAGACAGTTGAAGTGACGTGATACATGAACACATCCAAAGAGAGCAAGCTTTGGGGCAAATTTCACGCAGCTCTTCCCACATCTATGTATCTTTTTCATTTTTGATAAGTACCCGTATTTTTGACTTATAACATTTGTGAAGATTACCTCATCACAACAGCCTCCATCCTGTGGATCCCTGACTCTCCCTGGCTTCCCTTCCATCCTGCTGAAACAATTGACAGCGGCATTTCCCACCTCAGGTTGGATCCTCTGCCCCCTTTGGAAATGCCCTCCTCTTGCCCTGCACTCTCCCTAGCCTGGCCTCTGCCGAGAGCCTTCTGGCACTGAGAGTACCACGACTGCCTCCGCCAGCTATGCTTGCACTGTCCCCTGGGTTTGTGCTTCTAAACCTGTGCATTTGTTCACATCTATCAGTAAAGCAAAAGAACAAAAAAAAATTCACTACAGGTGAAGTTCATCCCTATGTTTTGTAGACTGCTTAATCCTACACAACCTTGTATCTTTATAATTCAGATTTACTTGCATGTTAGGCATTATATATCAACATTCAATGTTCCTTAAGACAAGGTTTAGAGGAATTTAGGTTTAGTACATGACATTGTGCACACAGAGATGCAAATATATACTTTCAGGGGGAGAGAGGTTTAAGACTGAAAACTTATTTTAACTCAAAACTTATTTGATTTAAGAGTTAAAGAGTCTAACTCAGATTTATTTTGGGTGATGAGTATTCCTTACATCTAAGGGATAAATATTTGCTCCTATTTTAACAACATCCCTTCCCTTTGATTTTCTCACACGTTGTATTTAACTAATAGAGTACAAATACCAAAACAACAGAATATCCAGGATTAACTCAGCAAATGCCATTAGATTTTGTGCAGACATAGTATAGAAATGGCACAAAAAACTTTGGATTCTTAAGTATCATTTCTAGTGATCCTCTTCTAAAACTAAGGGATTTTTAATACTTGAAAAATTCAATATATTTCATAGTCATTATATTTTGTACAGTTCTGAAATAATGCCAATTTTGCAACTTAATTTGTTAAAATGATAATAAATGAGAAGGCTGTCACTTGACAGAGAAAAACTAGCTCTTTTTTCTGTTATCTGTTTTGCTGTAAGGTTAATTCTTTATATTTTATATTTAAATTAATTCAGATTTCTTTCATAATGGGGGCTTACTATATTATGGAATTAGTAAAGAAATGGATAGAAAAGGCAGGAAGAGAATGAGGGGGATGGAAAAGGGTAGGAAGAGATCAATTAAATAATTTTTTTGTCAAAAATCAGATATGCACATATTTTAGTTTGGAGAGCATATGCTGCTCTTGATGTGGATCCAAAACCAAGGCAGTGCATTGAACAAAATAAAACCAGCTCTGTAATTATTAGCAGAGCCATATTCGTGAGGGCCATTTCCTGTAGAAAATGCCACTTCTATTTTTCTTTCCTACTCCAATCCCCTTAGCAGAGAAGAGAATCAAGAGACAAAGTTAGAGTGTGCATTTAAGTAATAAGCCATGATCGACATTTGATTTTTCACCAATTACCATGTGCCTTGGAAAGTCCTGGAGGGCCAGTGGCCTGCCAGACCAGCTGGAGGTCTCCTGCTATTGTATTGGCCACATTCACAACTTTCAAGGAAAGCATGAAAGAAGGCTAAATTTGCCAGTAGACACAGTCTATAATCACTTTTTGGCCTGGATCAAAGCAAAGAAATCTGAATGAAGCATGAAGGTATCGGGGACAGCAAAAGCCATGAGTGAAACGCAAAGGCATCATCTCCCACACTAGACAACAAAATAATTCAGGCTCCATTAGCACATTGTGTGTAGACATTATAACCTGTGGGAATGAACAAAGTACAAGAAGACAAAGAGGAATAAAGCTTGCAGTATTTTTCTATAAAGCCATAGAAAAGATATGGGGGCTAATGACAGAAGAAAGCTGGTGGTTCAGCCTTCATTTGAGAACTATTGTCGTCCTCCCTTTTGGGGATATTTTTTGCACCAGATCTAAAGAAAGAGAAGGAGACATGACTAGCTTAGCAGAGAATTAAAATAAAAGTAGTTACTTGGATAACTATTCGTAGAGTAGGGAAGGGGAAAAATGGCAACAAGAAAGTCACTATTCACTAGGATAAGAATAAAGTCATTTGGCAAACCAGGGACAGACACAAGTTCTTAGTGATTAAAAGGACAAATTATGGTTTTGGGATTGCAAATTTGTGCTTGTATCAGTATCTGGAACAGCATTTCCAAGCTCTTAAGACTCGTCATACAGCTGGCTTTTTAATTTTGCAAACCTGTATGAACAGAAATTTGTAAGGTCGCCCATAGCCAGCAAGTAAAAGTAGCATTTTTAGGAATATCGTCAAAGTTAATATAAATGCTGCAAAAAGCATACAATGTCCCTAGCTATTGTTCTATATTGTTTGTTACCGTTTGCTTCTCTTGCTGTCCTATTTCTCTTTAAGGTGGGAAGTAGGAGGATCAAGACTTCTCATAAAAAGCCAGATGATCCATCTTGTTTTTTCCTTCGTAGGGGCACATAAACTCATGAGTCTGCAAAGAGTTACCAGGAACACTAAGAAATCACAGTATTAGTTCCCTACAGTGACTTATTTGATGCTATTCCTTCCCCATCCCCATACCACCATCATGCTGTGATGCTTGCACTTAATAGATGCCACAGGAGACGCTTGCATGCCATTGATGTGGTTCTCAGCCTCTCAGTGGTCTGCAAAATGCAGATGATTTGCCAAGGAGAAGAGTCAGGGATAGTTCTTCCCTTATGGGTTCATGATTCAAAACCCCTCCCAGCAGGATAAGTCAAGAGATGTACCCAACTCTTCAGGTGCATTCATTTCATGCATCTTGGCTCTAGTGAGAAAAAAAGATCCAAACACCCAGAAGAGCCATAAACATTTCTGTCTGTGTGATGGTTTGATCCACAGGTCTCAACAGAGCCCAGAAGGATCCCTGCTAAGTCTAAGATTATATTTATGTCAGTACAGGAGAACTCTTTCACTGACGAGAACTCTCTAAAGAATCAACATGAGAAAACAATACTTTTGCTGCATTCAAATTGCCCCAGAAATTTGAAAAACAGCTCTTAAAAAGGTAAAGATTTAAAAATTGTCATCAGATCCATTTTCATACTTTCTAAACTGCAGTTTAATATTATTTACATTATGGAAAAACCCCACACAGCCCCAGTAGGCTCAGGGGGATGCAGCATTAGTCATGGTGCAAACACATACAAAGACATGACCCCTGGCCCAGAGAACTTTTTATCAGCCCCTAATTAACTTCTTCCTTATCCTGGGAGCCAGAATAATGAATGGGTCTCTATTCTGACTTTAAATTCTTTCAACTGGGGGAGGAGAAGTATCCACGGAAAAATTATTTTTAAAAATATGACTCCTAAATTGCCTTCTATATGGGACAGCACTCTACAATACTAGGTCTGCCAAATCACTCCTGCTCTAAATAACCAACTCTCCTTGTACAGCATCTGCTGTCTGATAGGGCTTTCATTTGGTTTTACCTTTATGAATAGTCAAGAATCCAGTATCACATGAGTGGGAAGCTTCTAGAAAACTTAAATGTGCTTCATTGTGCCTTGATGAATGGCTGACTGTTGCATTGTTATAAAATATACTAATATACTAGAAAAATCTAACTTTACTGCGGTTAACCTCCATGCACAGGGTTGAACAGGCATATTCTCCACCCTGAAGAAAATGTCTATTGACATACTGGCTAAAAAAGCTTGGATTTTCAAAAGGACCATTGACTCTCAGTGTAAATTCAACTCTTAATGAACCTTAGGCATGTCTGAACATCAAAATTCCAAAATCATCTCTGTACAAATAGTGTATCTAAATCCAAATTGAATTGGTAGAACCCCCCTATGACAGTTTAACCCATAATGCCTTCCTCTACTCTCTGGTATAATCTAAGGATTGCTTTTGTTTGAGGAAAGGAGGCAAGAAAACACTCCTTATGAGCACTCTCAGCGGTTCGGCGGGAGGACAGAGCTGGCTGCATGCATTGCCAGATGAGTACTTTGGAAGCTTAGCACAGGAGAAATAGGATGACATTAAGGGCAGTGACTGGGTAAGTATAAGAGCAGGTATGAAAAGAGAGAGGTGGTGTAATTAAGGGATGAAGTGAAGTAGTGGTGCCCAATGGATTTTAGATAATAGATGTCATTAAGGGTGATTCAGAAGATTGAATTGTACAACACAAATCAGTGTGGAAGCTGTGGAACAAACCAAGTAGAGAGAAGCATCACTTCTCTACTTATGGTAGAGAAGTGTTGGTGTGCTTTGTGCACTGCCATCTCTAAAAGGGACTGAGCTAACAAGAGAGATGATTAGTTTTCTAGGGGCAGAGGTTAAGGATGTTAGCGAGAGGGTTGATATGTTATAGTCAAGAGAACTGGGAATGAATCCTGTATTTGTGTATGTGGAAATTAAATGAAACAGAAAGGCATCAAGAGATGTTTCAAAAGAGGTTGGGGCTTGAAAGGAAAGAAAACTACATTTTTGGTACTGTGCTAGTTCTTCATAAAAATTCCTAAGTAAATCTTGGCAAACTTGCCCACACAAATGGCTTTTTGGATGGCACCATTTGCAAATGTTAGATTAAGACAGTGAAATCCAACCAGCTATGGCTTTAACTTACACCAGAATATTGCAGAGAAAGCTGGGGGCCACAGGGACAGACAGCACATTACATGTTTTCGAGGCCAATCTCATTTTATAGAGCACCTTTGTACTCCAGGCTAAATAAAATGGGTTACAAGCATTGTGTCAGGCATCAGCAGGGAAGTCGGTGGCAGCCCACGACAGCTATCGTGTGCTCAGCAATGTGTGTTATATCATGGACATCAACATAATTTATAAGAGCAAGGTAATTTTTGGCTAGAAAACTGCAATAATTGCCTTCCTTTTCTGAGAAGGTTTTATTGTCTCCAGCATCTGTTGTCTGAGACTGAGGCCAAAGCTTCCACTTGCCTCTCCTACTTCTTGAATCTGCAATGCCTTAGTACAGCCACCGAAGTTACTGGGCCTCTAAAGGTAGCGGAGCAGGTACAGATGCTAAAAACCTCCCATTCCATTACGTATGCTGATCTTCTGACGTCGTCCTTCAAAGCATGCCATTAGCACCAAATGTGGCTACCAGCTGTGCAGCTGCAGCCCAGGACCAGCCCAGTGCTTCCCAGTGC
>NC_134283.1:14081102-14163602 GCF_949628215.1 Phalacrocorax aristotelis
TGTGCAGGCAAGCTCCTCTTCCAAAGCCTGGAGCAGGTGGAAGGACTCTGGAAGGACTGTGCTGTTGGCCTTTTCCTGCCCAATTTCACAAGGTTAATGAGACTCACAGAGGAATCGCTGTTGGAGACAGGGCAACATGAGCCTTGCAGAGCATCACATCTGGAGTCCAGAGGCACTTGCCTCCCCCATTTGCATTTGCTTCCCACTCCCTCGTATGGAGCAGGATTGGTGATTCTCTCTCATTTGCAAAGAGCTCAAACAAGGACTGACTGTGGCTGGAATAAAGGGGAAGGAGATTTTAAAATGACGTCTAGCTATTTTTTAATCTCATACCTGAAATTTATAGCATCATTCTCCCCTCTGAATAAACAACTATTCTGTCCCCTCCAATTACAACGCACAAAGCTGACTGCTACATACAATGTCAAATTTACACTGGTGCCTTTTATCAGGATTTCCTTTCATACTGCTCTCTAAGCAGTGACTTTGTAAGGAGATTAACTGCATTATATACCACACGTTAAACAAACCCACATGTATACAACACAGCTTTTAAGAGATTTCTGTTTTCTCCAGGATGGCCCTTCCTATATTTGAAGGTCTTGGTTTTTAGCACCCAATCCCTCAAGCACTGGTCCAGTGCCACCATCAGCAGAGAGGCGTGCCAGATAGATCCATTATCCATCCACACTGCCAATAAGTCAGGTGGAGATAGCTTTATTATTCGTATTTCATGGGGAAATTGCTGATCAGCTCTGCTTGTTATCTGAGATATAGGCAAGAGGAGAAATAGTGGAGACTAACAATCAAGACAAGGCACACATTTCCCAACAAAGGCATCTTCTAAAGAGAAGATCCTTTAATAAGATGGTTTAATTTTTTCTTAATACTTGTTCTAACTTTTTTAAAAGCTTTTTTCTCACTGATTTCTACAGCTTACAAATCCCAAACCAAACAAAAACTGGACAAAACCAAACCACAACTTCTCCAAAACACAGTGCAATCCACAGCAACATCATTGGCAACTTCTCATTCATTCAGTGACATAAATTGGGTCAAACATAGATGTTTTCCAAGGGACTATCTACAGGTAGTTCCTGTAAGCACCATCTTTCATGAGACTGCTGAGAGCTGCAATTTGTTACTGAAATGCATCCACGGGGCTGTGATCCCGATACTCAGGTAGTCAGGAAGGAGGTGTACTGTTCCTTCCCACAGCCCTACCTGATACCAGGTAGCGACACCCAACGAGAGATAACCTGGGGGGATTCAGAGACAACTACAGAATCACAGAATGGCAGGGGTTGGAAGGGACCCCTGGAGATTATCTTGTCCAACCCCCCTGCTTGAGCAGGGACACCTAGAACAGGGGGCACAGGAACACATCCAGGCGGGGTTTGAATGTCTCCAGGGAAGGGACTCCACAGCCTCTCTGGGCAGCCTGTTCCACTGCTCTGTCACCCTCACAGTAAAGAAGTTTTTCCTCATATTGAGGTGGAACTTCCTGTGTTCCAACTTGTGCCCATTTGCCCCTTGTCCTCTCATTGGGCACTACTGAAAAGAGTCTAGTCCCATTGTCCTGACACCCACCCTTTAGATATTTATAAGCATGGATAAGATCCCCCCTCAGTCTTCTCTTCTCCAGGCTGAACAAACCCAGGTCTCTCAGCCTTTCCTCATTTCTTCACCTTCAGGTTGCATGCTGCCTTCTTTGCTTTTCAAGGACTGAGTTGATTCTCTGTATTAGATTGTTCTATTTAGTGTTTTCTGCTCACATACCTATGGCACTGTCATCTCCCAAACCAGACAGATCAGGGATGCTGGAGGGAACAGCTCCCACTGCCAGTCCCTTCCTGCTTTCCCTTGCTGTCTTTCAAGACCGTGAAATGTCTCTTCTCTCAGCTTTGTTATCTATGCCATCTCTTCCAGAACCTCTACTGCTTTTCCTGATTCCTATTGCTCTCTGGCATATTCTTTTCCTTGTCTTTCTGTCAACACCCCTATCATCCCTGAAAATTTCAATTTTTAATTGCTTACCTATCCAACCTACTAAAACAGGGCTCTAAAGATTGACTGGCCTTGGCATACAGGTCTGAAAAAAAGAGAAAAATGCTTTTTTTTTTTAAACAGCATTATTACTGCTTCAGGTAATGGAAGACAGATCAAATATGCTCCTCTTTTTGTAGGGGCTGAAATAATTTAAATGCATGATGCAATTGTCCATCCTTTTTCTGTGCAAATAAGAAACCTGCATTCAAGCAACTCCATGTTCAGCTGTTTTTCCAGCTGGAAAGATGGAAAAAAATCAGAACATCCATTCACTCTCTGAAGAGGAAGCAAGCAGTCTTTACACAACATAAATTAGTTTATCCAGATCTAATATTCTATATTTAATGTAGAAGCTGATCCAAGATCTTGGCTTCATGCAGGTGAAAGGCAGGCTGCTCGTATATTGGTGAGCCAATCCTACTTAACTACAACTGGGACCGTGTGCATGGAAACTATTTCTAAATGAATAAAACTGAGAGAAATTAAAAAACTGAAAAGTCTGAATGCAGTCATCAGCCAAACCTTTCTTCAAATGGACACTCTCCAGGTACCAAAATGATGGAAAAGCATCATACATGTGGCCTGAAAAGTTATTGAAGTGAGGCTGCAGAGTGTTCATATAACCAGAAACATCAAGGTTTCTTGCTCCAGTATTCCCCTCTCTCATGATGCTGGCTTCTGCCATTACAGATTTTTCTTTGCTAGACACCATACTGTTTTGGGAACTAATCCCTTTTCCCCATAAACTTTTTCTTGTCGTGGATACACAGTTCTCCCCTGTCCCTATGACTGTAACAGCAGAAAGCAGTTGATAACTGTGTACCATCCTTCTCCAGTGCCAAGCTGTACTGATTGCTCTGGCTTAGAGAAACCAAATGGGCAATTAGAAAACAGAAACTAAATAACTTGGGTGGTCATTCAGGAAACACATGTTATTTTCTGTATGAAAACTACCATCATGCAAGTATCTTAGGTCTCAGAATGAAATCAAAGTAGTACATGTTTCTTTCTAGGGCTACTTATTAAAACAAACAAACAAACACCACTAACACAAAAAAAACCCCAAACAAACAAAAATCAAAACAACAACAAAAAAAACCCACAAATGAAAAACCACAACCTTTCCTGATGTAAACAGAAGGTATGACTTTGAAGAACAGAGATATTCATGGTAGAAGTTGGGCACCTAATTGTCATGATTACTCAAAACTACTGGAGGTATGGGGTCTGTGTATAAACAAATAGTACCATGACCAAATTCAAGAGCAGCAGCAACAAGGGAGACCAGATGTCTTTGTCCCAACCCATCTAAGAGGAAGCTACTGAACACTGAGATAGGTCTGTCTTGTTCCTCTCTCTCATTGACAACTTTAATGTTAGATTAAATTGTTTCACTGCAAAATCCCACTACCTAGGTACCAATAACAGAGGACCAACTTCAACCACAAAGCCTGCTAGACTGGATACAAACAGATCAGAACCTTTGATGAGCAGCTTACCTGGATTTTCCATTTTGTTACAAAATATAAACAGAATTTATTTTAGAATGATTTATCACAAGCAACCCAGGTAGTTCTGGGCTTTAGGCACCCAAATGATGGAATATTTGCACCTGGCAGTTCCCTGGAAGAGACTAATGAAAATTTCCCAAAGTTACTAGAACAATTCTTTAAAAGAACTGGGGGAAACACATACACACACACTCCCCCATATATATGCGTATTTACATAAACACACACACGTGGGAAGAGATTGATTTGCCTTCCAACCTGAATTATCCTACAGTCCTATGATCCACATTGTCTCAAAGGCAAGACGATAATCACTCCTTACAAAAAAGTATTCTGGAGTCCCATTTGCCCTCTCAGAAGGGCAGGAATTGGACTCTCATCCAGAGTAGTAGCAGAGGTCACATGTGTCCAGCAAGAAGGAGGAGCATGCCAAACCCCCTGAAAGCAATAAAACGCCCTCATTGCACAAACATCCATATCATGCTTGGGTCACCTGGAACAGAAGTAAGGGATCGACTTGGCCAGGACCAGCCACAGAGACAGCGACGGAGCCTGTGAGCTCCTGCTCGCCTGCTAAAGCCCCACAGCAGGTTGCTGCATCCTCCTCCACAGTCCTCTGCACAGAGCAAGTACTGCTGCAGGTGACTTCACCAAGTTGCTTTGCTTTATTCATGTTTACACATTCAGGTATGCCTACACATATGCTGACACAGGGCCACATATTGCTCATGTTTTCATTTGTTGCAACATTGCATACATGGTAAATACGTCCGTCCTGAAGCAGTAAATCATAATTTTACAATGAATATATACCTAGATTATTACAGTAATGCTGATGTATTGAACCATTAGTATAAAAAAGCAAGCAGGTGATAAAAATGATGCAAAGACTCCCATAAACTGAGAAACAAAACCCAAACTACTGTAGCAAACATTAGCACTGAGATAAGTAAATTAGCGATTATTCTGGAGATAAATTAGTGGGTAGATAGGAGTACGTAAAGTATATGTTGCTGCTTGTATCTTTTTCAGTTGGGAACTGAGCTGCATCTTTCAAAATCTATGTAGCATCAGTGCAATAATGTGGATGGATATTTAAGACTAGGCTATGGCCATGACTCTGAGGCAGTTGCCTTCCATAGAAGTCAGAGCACCAGCAAATTTCATCCTTATTAACTTTGCTGATTTTTTTACATCGCACTAATTAAAAATCCTACCATAAAAGTTGCTCTCATACTTTGCATAGAGTAAATATACTGTGGGAATCCAGTATAACTGCAAATTTGCCTCTAACTAGAAAACAGTCAGTGACCCTGAAGAGATCAATTTTTAGGCAGCAATACAAGGTATCCATGGAACAGAGAGATTAACTCTTCTCAGCATTTCAAGACTCCCAGTGAAATCAAATCTTCAGAGAAAACATATATCCAGAGTGGCTTTGGAATCCAGACCTAATATATGGAGAAAGTTTCAAAGCAGGTCATTTATTTGACATAATTGTGTGAACATCCCTTTAAGCTGTGCAAACCAGAAAGATCATTTCAAAATATTAACTTATTTCTTGCTATCAACAACAATGCAATTAATTCCCCTCAATAAAGATTGTTTTTGCAAAAGAGCAATAAGGTGCCTCTGCAGGGGGCATCATTATCATTAAATAATCACACCCCAGGAGATGTGAGGCACTCTGCTGCACCATGTACACTTTAGCACTCCAGAGTATGATTAGTTTGTGTTAACCACACCCCAGCATAGCTAATTGGGAAAAGAGTCTGTAAACTGAAGAGATCTCTGTATTTATTTTATTATATTTTTGGAACTGACAGTGAAACCGGGAAGTTTCTTACCATCCCCATGGAAAAAGTGGCCAGGCCTGACCCAGCCAGACAACATCTTCCTACAGCTGTAATCGAAGCAGAAAGAGCCTGCAATGACAACTTGTCATGGTAATGCATGTAAATATCTGCATCCTCAAAATATTATGGGAGCGAATCTCCATACATAACAAGGAGTTATGACTTTGAGATGCTATGTTTTTCTATAAAAAACAAATCAGGCCCAGCTGTCCTGTGCATATACGCAGGAAAACAGACACACAATATCTTAATGGAATTGCTGCTTCTGATCTGCTGGATGTTTTATGTCACTTTGGACAGTCTGCTGTGATATATGACAAACTTTTGGAAATGGCTGGATTTAAAAAGAAAAAAAAGGGTATACTTTCAGAATGTAGACACTTGCTTTGTATGGTGTGTAGCTGTCCTGAAGACTTGGTGGTTGGTTTTTTCTGTTTAAAGCAGTAGCCTTTATCACAGAATGCATCCTGGAAATTAGCTACTCCTATTGTGAATGGAAATTATTACAATTGTACTCTAGATCTGTCTGTTTTCCCTTGCTGAAAAGATCACGGAAGAATCATGGTTTGTACACAGTTTGATGCTGAATAAAACAGAAGTCAGCTCATCAGTTTGGAGATGACATTCAAGCCTGCTTTTACAGCTGCAGGAATGACTTCAAAGAGAACCACATAGGCACAGGATCAGCACTCTATGTGTAGAACCATGCAAGGGTAAAGGAGCTCAATACCTATCCCAGAGTGAGCCCCTTTCTGCAATACTACATGCCCCCCATTACTTTCTGCAGATTCAAGTGAATGGTACTTCTTTAAAGAGATGGTGGGACACCATGGAGATGTCCCCGTTAGGTGCTGAGGGCTGATATCCAGGACAAGGCCACACAACCAGTGACAAAAACAATGCCATAGTCACTTGAAGACTGTGGAAAAACCATGACCACAAGAAGTCTTTACTACATGCAAGCCCTCCAAGGGTAGGGTGTGACTGGTAGACTTGTGTGGAAAAGTCTAGTGAACAGCATTATCTGCCTGTATTACTAGCTTGGACTATCTCTATATTCAGTGCTATCATCCATTTCTTCTCATCAGTTTAAAGAAGAGACTGAAAATTTTCTGTAGGACGTATATGCTAGTTGCACCAAGTCTTACCAAAGTGCCCTTGTTCCTCCTCGGCAGCCAGGAATTTCACTGGGTACAGGGGTGCCATTAAAACTGAATTATCGAAGCTTCTCCCATTTACTGATCAGGCCAAGGTGAACAATGACTGTTCAAGAGAATAAAACAAAAATGAGAAAGGAATTAGAGATACAGGAATTCAAATGAAGCAACCAATACTATATGCATGAGCAAGAAATATACTTTTTTGTTAACACAGGTTATTTTATAATCAATATTTAAAGTAATTTTATCAGTAAGTGTAACTGATACTTCATGACTATGTGTCGGTAGCCGGTAAGCTATAGATTTAAAAATACGAGGGTTATCATGACTTCAGTGTAGCAAGGCACAGCCATTTTAAAATTGAAATTGTCAGATTTTATCAGTCATCTCTTTCCACAGGATAATGTAACTTTACAATTACTTAGCTCATAAAGAACTAATTTCATTCAGCTTCCAATAAATACTTTCAAAATAGGAGTCTATGGCAAGATTTCTTGAGTGGTCAAATCATGAACAATAATGGCCATACAGACTTTGTAGGAAAGTCTTGATAACGAGATTAATGCCTGTAGGCTTCCCACATAAAGATTTAGTTTTATAAGCAATTAATAATAACCACTTTTTTTCTGGTTTTTGTGTATTACAAAAGAAAATAAGTTATTGATTTCAACTGCAAAAAAACTATTTGCATAACATTGTTGATTATATGTTCTACTAGCACAATCAGAATTAATTGGAGCAAAATATTTTATTATTTTTAAATGGGTAAAGATTTTATATATATTAGCATTTGTATCTGATTAGAACAGTCTGTTTACCAGCACTATTAGGAGCACAGATCAGATTACCATATTCAATCCACACTATGGCATAAAGCCTTCCTGTTGGCACCTCTGTTCTGACTTGTGGGTAGACCTTTGAAAGCTTTACTGAACTTTAAACATGATGAGTATTAGCAGCTATCACTCAGCTCTTATTACAGTCTAGATTTTATGTTCTTAATTAAATATTGAGTGAACCAGCAGGCATTGTGATCTATGGAAGTTTTGCTACTTATTTCTATTTAATTTGCCTGATAAACCCCGTTCTTCCCTCCATGTTTGTATGTGGGAGGAAGCTCACCCTGCAGAAGGTCAGTCAGAGCATCTAAGTTTAGTCTACGTAAATAGCTGATGGAGGAAGATCGCCTGCCTTTAGGTGGTGCTTCTACTCTTGGGAGGGAAGGAAGTCAGATGCCTGCAAGTTCGTCAGCCTAGATACACTCTTCACCTGCAATAGGACAAAGCTGCCATTCTGGGATGAAATAAAATAATTCACACCATACTTCATCTTTCTCAATTCAGTAAGTTTCTACACAGATCACATTTGCTATGAAACCAGATATAAACCTTATTTTATCTTTAAATTGTATGCATGATTATCTTAAATTACCTGTTTTGTGAGGACAGATTTTCTATGATTATAATGGTTTCAAGTGTAAAAGTAAGGCAAGCTAGTGATACCACTTTTAAGTTGATGAACTAGTCATGCAATATACTGCACTCATTTAAACATTTATATCATACTCTGGCCCTCAGTCTGAGTAAACACCAAATCCTTTCTGGTTCCCAGACTGAAAGACTTTTTTCAGGAGCTTATTTACTAAATGAATTCATCATGAACCAAATGACTAACATCACTCTGAGCAAGAGCTTTGGTAGTGTCTATGCTCATGTGATGTTTCACTCCAGCAACTAGACAGCATGTGTGCTTTGCTGGGCCAGGTGTCCCTGAGAAATGCAAGCCATCTTCTGCTCAAAACAGCAGCAGCAGCAGATTGCTGTGGCTGGGAAATTGGGTGAATACTAGTATATTAGGTGAAGAAATGGATCACTCCAAGTGCATGGTAAGTCGTCACAGATTCTGAGAAATGAAGTTTTAAAAACCAGGCTGTGGCCAGGACCAGACCAATCCCTTGAGGTTTCATGTTTCACAGTTGGCAGCAAGCTCCAGCAGCAGCACTTCCAGGATCTCTCTTCTCTACCCAGTGACATTTTTTTCAACGACACTAACTACTTAATTTTTGACCCAGTCCTCCCCTGCTCAGTTTGGTTGGAACTGGCTTCTTGAATTAAGGACTTCTAGGGAAGATGGGCAGGGACACAGACACACAGTTGCATTAACCCTTGCATGTGCTCACCTTACATTCCCAGCTCAGTCATCATCAGAATATGGGTTTAGTTTTTGCCTAGCTGGGTTATGCACAAATTTTGGACTGTCACCAACTCAGGAGAGGGATCTCACCTGATCCATTTTCTCATGTTTGCTTTCCCTGAACAACTACCAGCTGAAATAGATGCAATCAGAGAATTAACCAGAGATTTTCCAAATCTTCCCACAGCAATTAAAATAAAAATAAGGAAA
The DNA here is from genome assembly GCF_949628215.1 of Phalacrocorax aristotelis. Classification (NCBI taxonomy): domain Eukaryota; kingdom Metazoa; phylum Chordata; class Aves; order Suliformes; family Phalacrocoracidae; genus Phalacrocorax; species Phalacrocorax aristotelis. The sequence goes on from NC_134283.1 coordinate 14,090,082, forward strand.
AGGAGTGGGACAGAGAGAACATGTTTGTGTGTGTTTGGGGAGATTCACGAACATTAGGTTTTAAAGCTAAGTATTATTTAGGACTATTTGGTGCCCCAATATTTGAATGGCTCAATTTACTAACGCAAAAAAGCATTTAAAATGCAAACAACTATAGCAGGTTCTTGAATTTCAGCTGGTTTGAATATCTGTGATCCCTCATAGGCTGGCTAGTCATCCAACATGAATAGAAACAAAATAAAATGACATGGGACTAGTACATGTGCAGATTAACTACAGCCACCAGATTAACTACAAGTACAGAAAGCACAGAGGGGAAAGAGTGGTAAGAAATTAAAGGAAAATTCTAAATACCTAATAAATCTGAGAATTCCATAAACATTCCACACAGAGGAAAGAAACAAAACATGGCAACTAAATTATTCATTCAGAATCATATGCTTAACTGGGATACTTCACACTTGGATTTTGGTGAATGCCACTTTTAATTCCATTGCAGATGTTCGTATTCATAACACAGACTATGCCCAAATTTAGCCAATATCAAACTGCTTTTATACATATACTACAAACATCAAATGCGTACGAAAGAGGCCAGAATTAAAAAGTAGAGAATGTAAACTGGACTGTGAAAGAGGAAAAGGAGAATAGATGAAAATAATTTTTAGAAATATCAGTTCTTGGAAAAATCACTATTAGCAAATTATCAGTTTCTTCTTCAAATAATAAGACTTTTAATCAATATGCAAAAAAAATCAATTGCATATCTCATTTTTATCCTTCTTTCTTTTGCCCTCGTATTTTATGTACAGTAACTCACATTTCTCAGCCCACTGTGTAGCTATGAACTGAAATCAAACATTCAGACAGCAAATGAAGCTGCAGTTGGTATTTATAATGCTCCTATAACTATGCGTATATATATTATACAATCTCAATCTCTGTTAAAAAAAAAAAGAGGCAGTTCAATAGAAAGAGATCATTTTATTAAAAAATCATGAATGCAACTGCACTCATCCAACCTTAGAAATGTTTTGATGGCTTTTCAGCACTGCAATATATTTAGATGGGAATATGTCATTACTATAAACAGCAGAATAGAAACTATTAAACTAACACAATTTAAAACTGAGCAAACCTGAGTATTTGATTAAAGTTTTTGTACATTCTATACACTTGAACAGGTAACACAGAAGCATAATATTTTTGTTGATTTTTAATTTGTTAGAAGTATTGCCCTTGAAAAGCTAAATTTTCCATAGTATGTATTTAGAAATTAGAAATATGGTCCTGTAGGAGCTTCTTTAGTGTGATTTTCCTAACTATATTCTGAATTTCAAGAGAAGTCTATGACAAAAAGCAGTAACGAAGCACACTGTAGGAACCATCTCCTTTGTTACAAAGCAACACTAAATATTCTGAGTTGGAGTCAGTGTACGTTTGGTAACTTCAAGTGGTAAAGACAAAATCCAATTCCATATATATTTAATGGATACAAAATTTTCTAGATTTGCAAATAAAACACTATGGTTACAAAGGTCATGCATCAATATGTAGTCTAGCCTTTAATGGATGTGTTTATTTTTCTAGACTGAACAATTAGCCAAGCATTTTTCCCCAGAATAACATTGCGTTACACAAATGCAGGGAATTGCTTACTAAAAACAATTTAAATTATACCTCGTATGCAGTATGTGCAGTAACTGTGCTCCTATCTCTACGATATTAGGGCTAAAATTTTAAAGCAGTGCACAGAACATAATCTTGTTATTTGCTAACTGGATTTGTGTGCTTAAGACTCACACACTGCTTTGAAAAATTACCCCTTCAGAAGATTGACCTGGGTGAGGAACAGGAGTTTTAAACCTGGATTGAAACTAAGTTGTAACCTAGCTTGGCAGCAAAGGCTGGCTTAGCAAAATGAATTACTGTAGTAATACTACTGTTTGAATGGCCAAATTAGAGAAACTAATTCTTATTCTAATCACATCCAGTGGAATTCTGATATGCTGACACCCAAAATTATGGCTCTGTCATTAGAAAGAGAATAAGTGGGAATGTTTTGAAATTTTTTTTCTGTAGATTATGAAATAGACAGAGCCTAAATGACAAGATATGACATTTTTGTTTTCTGATTATACAGTTAAAAGTTTTTAGTACTAGGCTTAATTTCAAGGGTGAATTGCATCAAAGTGGATCTAATCCAAATGAAATACCTTTAAGATTCTTACTACTTCAACTATTAGAGATCTATCATGTCTACTGCATGAAGCCTCATTTTTGTGTTAGAACAGATGGTCAAAATTGTCATTAACAGAAACTGACAACTCTAAAACTGAAATATAGATTTGGAAAGGAATCTAATAAATTAAATCAATGTTATTGCAATGAAAGCCAGAGAAATTAATAGTGATTTGTAAAGTTACCCTGCATTTTAACCTCAGTATATTTTAGTCAGTGCAATTTTAACATTCACAATACCTTTTCAGATTCATTGTTAATGTCTTACTGCATAATACACTCTTGTCTTAATATATCATCCACTCTTAGGAGAGTCGAGGACTTTAGGCTCTGTTCAACCAGACCAGTCTGTGAGATGCTGAGAAAGGAGACAATCTCAGTTTAGTTGCATTTCCCCCTGTCTTGCAGCACAGAGGCAGCGGCACTACAGTGTTTCATACATTTCTAATCAAAATTACTTGCAGGGAAGGAGTGGCTCAAAACTGACTTCAAGACTCAGTTTTCGGTAAGCTCTTTAAAGTATGTGTGTCATTTATTTTCAGCCCTCTATCTCCAAAATAAAATATTTTCCAGCTAATATTTCTTGATAGGTATGTTTCTTTCATTTACATACCTAATGTAACAGTTAAGATTCTTGATATAAGTGCATACAGGAATGAGGACAAGTACTTTCACATTGTCCAAGGGCACTTTATGGTGAAACTATGGAAGTTAGAAGGTAATGTATCAGATGGATACAAATTAATTACCATGGTCAAAAGATTCAGCCCAAGTTGCAAAGGGAGCAGGAGCAGCACACTCAAAAGTCTTCCTAGGTTAAACAGCTACAAACTCTACAAGCTAAGTCAGAACCGCTCTCCCCGTGCTCAAAAAGCCTCACAGCTCCTGGTTTAGGCAACTTTCTACAAGACAACTGTTTTCTGACCCTTTTTCTTTCTCAGAAAAGAGGGGCTGTTTAAAGCTTTTTCCTTGCAGGATACCAAAAATAAGCAATTTTTATATACATCCCCCTTTACTTTTGCATGTATAGGTAGGGAGCTCTATTTTTTAAGTCGTGCCAATGTTTATTCATGTTGTAAAGCTAGAAGTAACATAACCAAGACATACTTATAAAGTAAACTGCACAGCTGAAAGCAAATGCTGGAAATGGGTGATGAAAACTCTCACCCATCAGACTGATGGAGAATTCAACAAGAGAGATGAGACTTGTGTCACTGGTGTTATTAAAATGGATCTAACAAAAAGAAAATAACAATGTGTGCCTACTGTCTTTTTCAATAACAGGAAAGTTTCAGAAAGGAAGAAATGCAATATTTGAGCTGAATCCTTTAAACCCAATTATCTGCCATTTTTAGCTGTATTTCGAGCCACGATATCATAAAACTGTAGCTTTGCATGTTATGTTTCAGCAACTGCTGTTTATAACGTCATGCAAGACCAATAACATATTTGATTGTACAGAAGTATTTATTCGATTGTCTATTTTACCCAATAAAATGTTGACTCTCTGTTTTCTCCTAACTGATTATATCACCTCCTGGTCCTCACTTTCTTAGCATCTCTTGACTCCCCTGCTTTTGAAAACCCAGCGGTCTTACTGCATCTTGCTTTGCACCCTCCTTTGCTAGTGGACAAAACCCAAGGAGAAGTCAGAAGGGGTGTACAGATTGCAGGGCACTGGTCAGTGTGGGAAAGACCACAGGTAGAGAGAGCACTCTCCTCCCCTCACCCTGACTTTGATCATTGAGTCACCAGAAAGCAAAGTATATAATCTTAGTTTCTACTGAAGTCCTTAAAGAATCTCAAAATATATTCATGATACTGGGTCTGGAATTTGCTTAAGGACATAGTCTTAGGATCTTGTCCGACACGAGTGAACAGTCATCAGCTGACTGACAACTCACTCACCATACACGCATGCAAAACAGAAAACAAACATCAACTGTTTTGAAAAATAAGATCTGTGGAAGGGGAAGAATCAGAAAATTATTTCCAAAGCTCAGAGACTTAATAATGAAGGCAGTGTTCAAAAGATACTTATAGAGCATTACAGACAGAGTAAGGGTTTAAAGTGCTATTTTTAGTAATGTTCCATAAAACATGCATCTGCTATATATTTTTGATTTTATGAGGAAGCTTTTTCTTCGTGACACAACAGCGGGTTTGTCAAACTTCAGTGTAGTACAAATCATTTGATTGAAAAGTGCAACGGAGACACAAACAACAGGATCCCCCCTCTAGAAACCTCTTTTTGTTTCAAAAAAATTTCCATTTGGATTCAGAGGCTGAGGATCAAGCCAAGTAAAAATACAGCATTCCATTGAAATGGAGATGTTTTATTAAGAGCAATCTCTTGCCAGCAATATCTGTTATTCTCCCCACATGCAGCAAACTTGCCCATACATTTTTTAAATGCAACTAACCTTTGTTTATTAAACAAATCAATCTAAAGTACAAAGTGTGTTTTTAATTGCAGTTTTGTATTTAACAAGGCAGCGCGAAGATCTGGCTGGGAATTTACCAGGCGCTTTCCCAGGGGCTAAAGCCCTCAGACTGTGCCAGGCTCCCCAGGCTTTCCCCCCTCTCCCCATGCTGGCAGAGCACCACAGTCAGTTTTTAGGTATTCAGCACACCCTTCACCTTGACTCACTTGCTTATGCATTTGCTACCCCCTATTTACATACATTACACCCACCCACGCCATGGTGCCAGCTATGTATATTTCCACAGGCTCGGCTGCCCAGCCTTTAACTCTTATTCATCTTGGGGGTGAGCACCCCAGCTCCCACAGCAGGTGGGAGCACCCTGAACCCCTGTGCTAGGTATGCATGACAGGGCGAGAGAGCCAGGAAAGGGCATTCAATCTTTGTGGCAGGGCTCAGTTCAGCACAGTGTGCCACAGCAACTGCCTCCCACAAAATGTATGCAAGGCAGTGATCTATTTTACTCCATATGATTAGTGCTAAACTAACTGTTCAAAGGGAAGCCAATGCTACTTCACTAATTTAGTCACATACAGTATTAGATCTTTGAAATATGCCTTATGTACAGCCTGCATTACCTTTTACAGACAAATACAAAAACATGGTCAACATTTGCAGTAAAATTATCATAGAAATGCCATCTGAAACCTTATTTCCTTTTACAATGTGCATTTCACAAATAACTTGTATTAAAATTATGTTTTACAGGGCAGAAATAGAAAACAAATACTCCTAGTAATTTAAACAGGCATTTGCATAACATGACTAAAAACATGTTAGAAAGAGTTCTGCAGCTGGAAGAGTGAGGTAAAAATACAGTGATTTTAACACTGAATGTAAAAATGCCTTTTAGCTGTCATAATTAGTGAATTAAAGTGTACTTTCATCAAAACCATTCTAACTAAGATTACTATTATTGTTCTTATGTACTGCTTCCTGCTTATTAAATAGCATAGTATTAGTAACAGGTAAATCACAGATCTCCAGAAAATCTCTTCACTGAAGCATCACCCAAAAATATTACCTTATTCAAGCCGTTGCCTTGCAAAAACCACTTCCTTTAATGACAAATTGTTATATACAAAGCTACACTGTTGCTCAAAGTGTTTTAAGATTAATTATGCCTTATGTTTAAAAATTGGATTAACCCATGATGCTGAGGAGTTTACAGGAGCACGCAAAGCAGAGCGACGCCCAACCCAGCATCCTTGGGGAGCCCAGAGTGCTGCGGGTGGGTGCTGGCCAGGTGGCTGCTCTTGGCACATAGGGTGACACAGAGGAAGGTGTCATTCATGACTGGTGTGAAATTATAAGTAATTAGGGAAAGATTCTCTACAAGAATAACAGAGGAAATGGAGGGAGATGCACAGGAGCTACAAGGGCAACTGGGAGCAAGTGCCACCAGAGGAGGGAAGGAAGAAGAAATTATCATTCCCTAGGAGCTGAAATAAGATTATCAATGTACTTCAGAGAGGCCACATCAGATCCCAACTTAAACAAGATTGGATTAGATCTTTTAAGCCTTCTGGCACAAAAGCCTTATATGGAGGACTTCTCTGACAGGCTACAGGAAATTGCAGTCTCATTTAAAAAAATTGTGCTATTCTTTACAACACAGAGATTCTTAAATATTTAAAAGCCTTCTCCATTGGTTGTTCATCAGATTGATTATGATGCATATTTTAGCAGTTTTTTTCTAAAAATGCTCATCAGAGGATCAAGAAACGAGGTGTTCTGTGTGCTCTACATTGATTCACACTATTTCATTTTAATTCCAAAATACCAAATTCAGAAAACTGCCAAGAAAACAAAGCAAGAAATGTTTGTGTTTTGCTGTATGTTGCATATGCTTTATGGTAACCAAGAACACAAAAGAAATAGATGATGCTGCGTTTCTCAGCCTATCACTCACTAACTAGCAAGCAGAGGAATAAAAACCAGTAGCACTATAACTTCCCGCAAAGTACCTGCATGTTTTTTCTTCTAACTTGATATATAAAAAAACCTCCAAGTTCCTCATGCTACTTGCCTTGTTTGAGGTCTCCCATTCAAATGAAACTTAAGTATCATTTCATCAGCAAAAAATAAAGCTATGCATGTCTCCTGATAACTAGCCTCGAACTAGACCAGAAAGTTTTATAAAGCTTTATGAAGTTCAAGGGTTAAAATGGTCCATTTGCCTTTGCCTCTACCTTTGTGGGAAAACTTCAGAGTCAGGCAATTTCCTTTAGTTTGTACTTTCCAGGATTGGTCAAATGTCTCTTATCACTATCTAAAACTGAATTTCATGTCAACTTTGAGGCACTGATTTCCTCCTGTGTTATTTTTCCCTTCTAAACTACCTTCACAAAACATGGTACCAATAACTGGATGAGTTTATTAGTGATATCTTGGTGATTAATAGGAAAAAAAAATGTATTCTTGACACTGTACATTCTCAAATACAGTGCCATCAAAACGAAGCATTATCCCTCAGTCCACAAACTGGCTTAAGGATTTGGAGGTCTATTTAGCTGGAATGCAACTCATTTACAGAAGTCAATGTAATTTCTTCCCTAGGACTTTCTTATCCTTCCTCATATCCAAAGTAAACCTTTATGTGGGAAAAGACTTCTAGGAATTTTCCACCCCACCCCTCCGTATTTGAGAATAGATATTAATGCATCATAATGGTACTAATTTTGTTTTTATTCTAACTGAAGACCATGGAACAAAAGCAGGCTTCTTTAATTCCATTTATATTAAAGGTGGGTAGACAATGGTACCTTTCTTGTGTTATCAACAGTCTTGAGGCTAACCAAGAATGCTTATGTTTGAGGTTACGCTACAAAAAAGTTAAAGCTGATTTCTGTTCAATGAAACCATTGCAGTTCTATCAATGATGAAAACTACTATGTGAATAGCTACTTTTTTTTTCTACTCAACCCATTATCTAAAATGGTTAGAAATGTCTGTGCTTTTAGTGGACTCCAGCACAGATACTTTGGGAATAAAGATTTTTCTACCAAAGGTATGAATGGTGATTATAGGTGTTAATATGCAGTACTGAAAAAAAAACATTTGGAAAGAGCTAATTCTCAGCCAAAGAAGAATAATTGCAACAGAAAATCAAAGGTGAGCATCCTTAGCAAGTAGTTTTCTTGCCTCTCCAGTGCATTCTAAGGACAGATAAAGGGTATTCTAGAGAAGAAATACTTCTGAAACAAACAAACAAAAGCCCTCAGAAATAGCCCCAGGAAGACAAAATTAGCCTTCCAGTAGTATCTGTCAGTTTTATGCTCCACATCTAAGCAGTTCAAATGAACTTGCACTCAGATGTTATTAGGTTATGGGTGCCGTGGCATTTATATTTCCAAGTATGCAAGAGACACGTGCACACTAGGAGAAGCAGCAGGTCTAGCGGGCACCATTATGTTCCTATTAATTTCCCCAGTTAGAGCTGGCTACAAACCATTGCTATTGATTGTTATTTGTCTCACATAGCAGACATTAAGCCCTAGAATAAAAATTCTAGGGCTGAATTTTATGTTTCATTTGTAATTTTTCTATTTTAATATTCTCTGTCACCAAGAGTGCTGTCAGTCTGATTATTCTCAGCTTGCATCCCCTCACTTGAAACAGTTTCCACCCAAACCTATTTGATTCAGAATGTTAGCGACCAAATTTTCACCCAGAACTTGAGAAATGAAAAACGGAAAGAAACTATAGCAAAGATTTTAGAAGTTCTAGAAATCCACCTCCAAGCAAGAACCCTTTGCTGTTTGCATCTCCCAGCCCACAAGAACTTCAGTGGGCAAAGTGAAGACAGAGAGCCCACTCATCTCTCCTTTGTGTTTGCAACAACAATTGCAGCTCTGATTTGATAAACCATTATTGATGTTAGAGATCAATAAGATTAAGCATGTGCTTAACTTTAATCATATAAATAAGCCCATTTTTTAATCTGGGCAGCATTATTCATTACTGGGCAGAGCTCTTTCTGGATAATTAATACTTCATTTGCTTTTCCATGGTTGGTGGTTCTCATATATGGTATGAAGAATTATATATATTAAGAGCTAAGATCAGAATCTAGAGTCAAGTATATTCTTATCCGGCAAAGTTTATCGTATCAGAAACAGTCCGAAATTATTAGCATTGTTCAGTCTTTGCTTTGCTGTAGCAATGGGATGCAAGTCTACAGAGTCAAGAAGGAGAATGAAATCTGGTCAGAGGACCTGCATGAATTAATATTTGTGTAATCAACCAGCTGTATGAATTCCACTGTTGGATTCAGTTTTCCTTCCCATTAACATTCTTTTATACTTTCTGTATAAAAGTCTTGAATTGAACACTGAATAGTTTTTTTCTTCCTCTCACAAAAAATATTACAGTTAAAGTTGTTGTATTCCCAGAATTTAAATCAGGTAGAAATACTCTTGTGCAAAAGATCTGATCATTTTATGAGAGGTTTTTTTTAAAAATCATAAAGTTAAACATATTTGACACACTAGGAGAATTTAATCTAAATTTCTAATTATTCAAATACAGACTAAATGCCTTAGTATTTAGTATATCTTCATTAATTATCAGCGTTGAGGAATGCATTTTAAGAAGTTCAGGAAGTTTTGAAGCCGCTTTTTTAGTGATACAAGAAATCTCTCAAGTTTTAAGAACATTGCCATGATTAAATAAACTTTTCATTTATGCTTTAATTTTAACTCAGCTGAGTCAACAAGACAGAGTGGTAAAGAAGTCTTCATGGATAAAATCATCCAAGAAGCAGCGAACACAACTGAAGAAAATACAAAACTTGCAAATACTTTTGTTTTACTCTAATTGCTTAGAAATCAACTGCTACAGGACAAAAATATCTGAATTGATTTTCAATCTAGACACCACAACTCTGAAAGGGAAAATTATATTTTTTTAAATTGACAAATTTCATTAAATATCTGCATGCATTTTGATCCCACTGAAGCAAACTTTAATATTCTGTATTGTGAAACACAACACCCTGTTCATTTCCTGACCCATTTGTGTATTATGGAAATGGGACTGTGTGATCATTTCAAGAGCTATGTTTCACTTGTGGATTGAAGTAAAAGAAACAAATTGCCATTCACAAGAACAGCTACATTGTACAAGCACCTTGATCACATACTGTTAGCACCATATAGCTTTGGATGTTTCAAGAAAATGATCAGCATGCAGACCACACCCTGGAAATATTTCCACACGTTAAAGTAGTGTCTTCTTCCTGAAACAACAGAGTTTGTAGTTCTCAATTCTCTGGCCACAAAAAATACGTTCCTTATTAGAAATGAGTTAATAAAAAAAATTGACTTTGCACTAATGTTGCCAGGAAGCTTTTACAAAACACAAGTACCAACAAACAGAAAACCTAGCCTTGAATATTGCATAGACTGTTCGGGAGCAAAGCCTTAGTCTGGAGTCAGTCACGGCTTTAATGGCTCACATTTGCACTGATCTGCAGTTGAGAAATAGGAGCATTCATTGAGCACATTGCACAAGAAGCTGATTTCCAGCCTAGCGATGTTCATGGAGCCAGTGAAATGGGAATGTGAAAATGCACATTATGTGCAGTAGGGGAAATAAAATAGTAAAATTCACTGCAAGTACATTGACTAAACGTAGGTGCATAGGACTCTGTCAATTGTGTACACATGCGAATGTGCTCTTGCTACGACACATTCGTAGATGATCCGTCACTCAACAGAACGTGCCTCGTGTCCGATGAAGGACAACAAGCAGCAGATAGATCTGGTCTAGTCCATATGGTGTGGAAAAGCCTTTTTCCCCAGACTAAAGATTAACAGCAATTGTCAGAAATCTTAAATGTAAAGATAATTTTAAACTTACAGAAGGACAGAGGAATACACTTAAAGCTGAATTGGCTCGCATTTCCCAGTAGTCTTGACAGCCCGACAAAGCAGCAGCAATGCCACTGCCCAATGTTAAATATGATCTACAAAGACCTCTACAGCCCAGAGGCAGAGCCTAGGACAATGTTTGCATTCCCTCTGAGCCAAAGCATTCCATGGGCAGGCTTCAGCCTCCCAGGAAAACACACCACAGTGCTCAGTGGCTGCCTCTAACCTCTGGTTTTCTTCCAGTCAGAACCTCTCCCCCCCTCGAACTCTTACTGCAGCCAGGGTTTCCTAGCAGCTTTCCCCCTCTGCAGTCAATGCCAGTATCCGAAATAATTTTTGTTTCCCTTTTTTCTCTCTTTGCCCTCTTTTCCCTTACTATAAAATGTTCAAATTGTTGCTTAAAGGAGTGTCAATCACCCATGATCTTTAAAGGATATTTTTAGGAGATTGGGAGGACTTGTTTGGAAGGAGAGAAGAGCATTGATTGAGACAGCAGCTGCGCCATCAGGTAGTGTGGATGGGCTCCTCAGGAGTGGTAGGGCTGGACACCAGGAGAAGGCAGCAGAGGTCCTCACCATCCAGGACGGGCCACAGAACCAAGAAGTAGGTTAGTAAGCTCCCAGAAAAGCCCCAAACCACAGCAGCACTAACCAAAATGGGACAGGAGCAGGGCAGGCAGCAAGCCCACACCTTGGTGGGACAGGATGATCCATGGCAATGCCGAGCTGAACATGGCTATGATTGCTCTCCAGAACTCCATATGCACACATGGTGTTTCTGAATAGAAATAAATACATATATATATAAAATAAAAAATTACAGTAACAAAACACAGTCTGCTAGAGAGATTATATGAACAGAGGAAGCACATCAAAAGTGGTTGCTGTTTAATTTCAGCATACATACTGCCTCAGGTACAAACAGAAGTCTGAAGAATCCCATTTAAAGCTCTAATCAAGTTCTTAATTTATTTTCTAATTTGTAGAGCCTGATCCTGCAACAGCCAAATGAACAAGAATCAGGAAGAGAAGAGATGCAGGTCCAGGCTGTGGTCCACCTGCAACATGCCCTCAGCACACCACAGACATCTGAGATAGGACTTCACCCAACCTGCAGAACCACAAAGCATGGAAAGCATCTTACCAATGAGGCTGGTGACATACAGTCACTGCACTGCAGAACAGGCAGCAGGGCTGTGATGGCCTCTGGTTTCACAGAAAAGCAACTTTACTTCCCTTAGCTGTTTTTTTTGTCTCCCTGCCTTTAAACTTTAAGATTGTCTTTAGTGCTCAAATACTTCATTTTATATATTTTTTCTTTTTTTTTTTTTTTTTTTTTTGTACACTGCCAGAAGCTCAGTGCTCAACACACCAGTCAGCCTTGAGCTCCTCCTCGCTACTATCCAAAGGAGTAAAAGAGTAGAGCAGCTCAGGTATACGTACCTCACACTAGCTGGAAACACAATATCAACATCAAAATACGTACTGGGACACCACTGTGGCAAAACAGCCACTGAAAATAGGGCGAGTTTGTTTACAACCAGTGTGGGACCATCTACTCAAGGTATTCTCATAACATGGGCCACCACTAACCACCTGCCCAGTTGGCTTCAGAAACATGGCTCTTGCTTTGTTTGCCCCATTGTTTTCCATCAAGCTGCTTTTAAAGGGCATTAATTGTACAAAATCCAACATACTAACAAAGCGGCCTTCCTAACAGATGCTTTATACACCACAAAGAGAAATATCTAGTCTTTTGAAGAACCCCCCAATATGTTCCAAATAATTCCTTCTCCGTTTGTTGTTTAAAGAATGACTTCTTCTAATCATTACTGAAAAATAAACAAGAGATCATTACTTTTAATTTTATATTTTTAAATAGATTTAGATGAAGAATTAAGAGGAAATCTTGTCACTTCTTTATTCTTATGAAAGATCTCGGACTGAAAATACCCAGTGCTTTCTTGTTATTGTCAAACTTACAGCAGTTAAGAAGGTGGTCTTAGGAGATAAATAGAATAGTGATTAAGAAGGTTGTGTTAAGAGATAAATAGAACATTGATGCTTCACCTCACTGTTCAAATGGGGGTTTCAATAAAGCAATGCTGACTTTTTGCAGAGGAATGATTTTGCTAGCTTTGGGCTTTAGGATACCAGCCATCCAGAGAAATCTCTTGACATCAGGATGAGATCTACTATAGGTAGCACTTTAAATCTAAAGGATTAAGCCAGTTGACCAGGAAAAGAAATTAGATTTAACACCTGGAAAATTCAAAGCACTTCCAACCTTCTCATTCCAGGGTTACTCTCTTTCATAGTCCAGACAAGAACACTTACACAGAGTTTAGTTTCTACATATGACAGAAGAATAAATTTATATTAATCTAAAGCAGAAAGCAGAAGACCTGCTAAGGAGATGATACTGAAATACCAAAAAAATGGATTAACAATCATTTAAAGTACAGGTGCAGAAGATGGGGATCTTCATAATTCCAGGACAGAGAAATGCATGCCCAAAACCAAGATTAGCATTCATGAAAAATATAAAATAAAAAGAGAAAACATGAAACGGGTGTGCTGTATGTGCTGGCCATGTGCAAGACTTGGGAACTGTTGACTATTCTGCTGTGAAATAGCAGACTATCATTGTTCATTTTGTAGCTAACCTAGTTGTGCCCTATGAAATCTCCCTTTCAGATGTCCAGTTCTCTTTGCTGGCCTTGTCCAGACTCACATCAGTCACAAGGAACAATTACAGCCCCTACAAAGAGACAGAGTCCATGAGACCTAAAATACACATCAAATGTAACAGTAAAATAAGAATTCTAAGAGAAGGAAAAATAAACCTTTTTTACCTATGAAAGAAAATAATATTTGACCACCAGTATGGCTGTGCTGTGTTCATGCCATGAAGGTATGGTTAGCCCTTATTCTGGAGCATTATCCTTGCCATTGACATACAAAACACCCCAGTTTCATGTTTGTTGTTCTGGGCGGTCCTCAGATGGGCAAAGTGAGCCACAGCAAAGCACCAGCTCTGTAATACAGCAGTTACTTTTATAGATTTAACTGTATTGTTTATGCTATGTTTAATTGGCTATGTTAATAGCATTTTAATCCACATTTCACTTGTATGTGGCTGATAGCGCACCACTTATGTGGCTGCAGTGACATTTTCTCACCATTGCTATCTGTCATCAAGGACCAGGCCAGCACTGTGATGCTAACTGACAATCCCAAATGTTTAGTTTAATTAGGTATAATTTACACTATACTGTATAATTCCACAGCAATGACTGATAAATCTTTTATTAAGTAGGCAAAACCATTAAAAACCTTTAATCAAATAGCAAATATTTCAGTCATCTTTCAACACCATTATTTAGCATTTCTAAACATTCAAATGTAAGATTAATGAAAATTGAGTTAAAACAAAACAAAACAGAAAACCCACCCCACTTCTGGTGGAGTTGGAGAATCCCCTTTAAAGTTTATGCCAAGCAGTGTATCACTAGAAGATCAAGCAACACAATTACCCAAGGTACAAGGTATTCATGCTTAGAAATATTCTCTCAATCACAGTTAAGATCACCTCGTCTCCAGGCAAACACTCTGTTGGTCCATCGCAAACAAGCACTGGCCCACAAGATGTTTCCAGAGAATCACAGTCAGCAAGAGACAAGCTCATTGTACGTGCCTTTGGGCTACCCATCTCCCAAGCGATCTGAAGTCCAAGCAACATATAATTCAAACAGAAAACATTAAGACATTAAACAGGACCTATCTTTAGGGTCTGCTCCTGTCCAGGCAATGAACTCAACCCCTAGAGGTTGCAGAACCCAGTTGGTTTTGCTCAGTTCCAGATCTGCCCCAAGGGAGAGAATTTTTCCACAAAGCAAATGCCCTGCATGGCCCCAGGCAGGCCCCTCGGACCATGTACATCTCTCCCCAACCTCGCAGCCCCACCACAAACAGGAGCCCTTTTTATGCTCTAAATGCTAGACACAGTTGGTAACTTCTTGGTCCAAACCTGCCACCTTCAGCTTTCTGTTTCAAGCTGTCTGCACACCCTCACCCTTGTTTTTTTCCTGCCTTCCACTTCCAGTCCTTTAATTTCTTCATCCCTTCCTCACAGTCTCTTTTCTTGCTATTTCACCTTGCTCTCAGATTAATAATTTAAATCAGAACTCAAAAAGCAAAAAAATCCTAAATTAATTTGGCATCTGTGCTATTTAACTACATCAGATGCCCTGTTTAATTACTCAAATACTATAGCTTTGTAAAATTTAAGTCTCTTTCTAACACAAGCTTTGTAGGGAGTAAGTTTTGTTTGTTTTGGTGTGTTTTATTTTTTCCAGAGAGAGAAAGAGAGAGAATTTCATAGTAGAAAACTACAGAGCAGAAACCACCCAACTATATATTTTGTGCCAGGAAAATGGCACAGGAGCATGCTACAGCTGCTTCCACAGAATGAGCTCTATATAATAATCAAGATCAGAAATATGTCACAAATAGGAAAATCTCAGGCCTCTATATGGAACCCAACTGGCAGTCAAACCTGTGCAAGCATTGAGGGCAGCACGCAGGCGCAGCTGGGCTCCCCTGCTCCTGCGAATGTAGCAGGACCAGGGCAGCAATGTCTGCTGCAGATGGGGACCATCGCCTCCTCACAGCCACCCTCTCCTTCCCCAGCAAGAGATGGGACACATCCACACTTGAACCTAATGATGGAGTCCCCATTCCCACCTCACCAGACTCTATCCTTCATACAAGGCAGGGTCAATCTATCCAGAAGTGGCTTTGGAGGGAGAAGCCCTGCCCGCAGTGCTCTCCACCACCTGCCTCACACCAGCAAGGTAACTTCCACAGCACATGCATTCGAGAAAGTGTAAAATGTTCCCAGGACAAGGTTCTCTGTGGTGCTTGGAGGTATCTCCATATGTTCAGAGGACTTGCTGGGCAATTTAAAAGATCAGATTCGGCACAGGAAGGAAGATAGGGTTTTCAAAGTGGTGCCAAACTGGGGAGAGAGGGACAGAAATGCTCACTGGCTTTTTGAGAATCACAGGGAGAAAACTAGAAAGAGTCAAGATCATGGAGAATATTAGACACTTCTCCAATTGCCCAAGAAAGGTGAGAAAGCAGAGAGAACAAACATAACACACACATACATACCATCATCTCTAGATCCTGGAGAGAAGGCAAGCTGCTGAATTGTGTAGAGATTCAAAATGTAGAAAATCAATTGTAAATCACAAGTTCTGGATTCTTTGAGATGAAGTGTAATCTGATTTACAATGTTACAAAAAGAAATTAAAGTTAATTCCAACATGATTGTGGGTATACCACAATTTAATATAACCATGCTGTGGCCTTTAAATCTCTGCATTGCAATATGCCAACAGTCATTACTTCTTTAAGTTTCATATTTTATTTTAAACTATAAATTGGAAATATCACATAGCTTGTTATTTACATTTCAGAATTAGGATCTTTGCTTAGAAACACAGTGCTCTATGGTGTAATAAGATTGTTGTGCAACTACCATACAGTTAGGATAGTTAAAGGCACTCTACTTCACCTCATCATTTTTCTGCTTAAATATTATGCCACATTCTGATTAATACCAGACCAATAAAATCATCTTTGCAATCTGGTTAGAGTCTTTTGTCTACCCAGATGGCCTGCAATGTTAATGTGTGACAATTTCAACAATGAACTAGGACTGTTTTATGGAACCAACATTTGTTCCACTGCTTTTTCTTCTTCGGCTCAGAATTTTGACACAGATGGTACAAATTACTCAAAAAACAGAAATGTTCATTTAGAAGGCTTAAATATGTGGTTTTACTCAGGCCATCCGTATCTTTTACATTTACAATTCAGTAAATTTACTAACAACCCTGCTGTAATTAAGGTCTATAAAAATCTTCCTTCCTTTCCTGCTTGCTTTTCCCCTTACATATCTACGGCATTTCATTATGCCTCAATTTATTAATATTTATTCCAGTTCTGAAATGTTTTTAATTTTGGAGGATTTACACTGTTCAATCTTGCATCCGATTCTTCATACCTTTCTAATTACGGGAAAGGGGGGAAAAAACGTTTAATCTGTAATCACATATCAATCCCCTAGAACTTACACATTTCTAGATCTTAAAGGAGTAGAAAAAGAAAAGATAGAACGATCTCAGAAGCTTCTGGCCAAACTGCACAGCATTTTCAGTTAAGCACAAGATTTTTATAATCCTGAGTTTGTATACAGATACTCAGTAAGTTTCTTTTAGTAAGTTTACTTTCTCAGAGTAAGATGTGTATGAGAAATTACAAAGGGGAGAAGGAAACAACAGGATTTCTATAAAGTGTTTAGGAGAAAAAGAGAGAGAGAGAGAGAGAGAAATCCCAGACTAGAGACAGATGCACTTATAGCCAAGACTATAAAAGCGAGAGGTTATTGTGCAAAACTGCCAGAGGACAGAAGAGTTAACATAGAGCAACTTCTTTGGAACTTTTACCTCTACCCCAGAGAAAAGATTGCTAGCACAGGCTTTCCTCCCTCGGTCCAGGCAGGTTCATGTTCTGCAACACCAGAGCAGCCAACAGTGCCAATGCACCTCCTCCAAGAGCGACAGACAAGCTTTTATGCCCACACATCCAGGGACCCCTAGACTTGCAAATCACCATGGGGGCTAACCAAAATTATTTGTCCACACATGGTGGCAAGGAGGAGCATCAGAAAGGCAGAGAGCTTGCTCTGCTCCAACTCCAGGCATGCATCAGCCCCTGCTTAGTTTCCTTCAGCCAGCAGCGGCTGTGATCTGCAGTAGCCCACATGCTTCAAGAAAGCCGTCCATCAGGGTTCATGGCACCCACATGAGTCACCCCAGCAGAGTTTGCTTTCAGGGCATCCTTCCAAAGTGCATCATGACACCAGGCACGGCCCCAGAAACCTTGTGCCATTTCATGGCACTGCAACTGCTAACATTTATTTCAGTGCCTTCAGCCAATTTACCGGAATGCAGTCTTCCTTTGACAATTACTGTACCAGTATGTGGTTTCAGCATCATTCTGATGTTCTGGTTTCTGTCCGGCTATGCCTCTGTGGTGGTATGGTGTTATTATTTAAACAAATAATTTAAACATTAAAATCAAATGAAGAAATTACATAAAAACCTATGACTGTCCTTTTGCAGTTCTTGCAGAAAGTACAGTATACGCATGATGCTCCAATTCGTTATGATATTCTATTAGATCTGCCAACAGAAAGTACATTTTGAGTTTCTAAATGTTGTTTCCATTAGAATCAATCACTCCATGCAACTAAGCCAATAGTCTCTCACCATTTCTGCTATTATGAGCTAAACCATCCTAAATATATTGACAGCTGTCTCCTATAAGATGACACAATTTAGGTTGAGAGTACATAAGCCTAAATGTCACCAGTGGGAGGACATCAGTTATTCTTTCAGGAATCTACCTAATTTTCAAACCCCATAAGGCATTCAGTAGACTTTCTTTGCATTGGCAGCATGCACTAATCAATGTTTTGCATATTACAATCAAAAACATGCTTAAATGTTTAAGTTTTGCATTCTTTTGTGATAAATATTGATATATTACAAACTCTGTAAAACTGTTCATTGGACTTTTTGTTTGCAGCATGTACTGTATCATTCAGCAAATAAGTGAGCTAAATATTGTTTGTTACAAAACAGATGTCACATGAAATTATGCCATATGTGCTATTAAACTTTTTCTTTTTTTACAGTGAAAACCAAGATTTAGTTTCAGGAGTGTATTTGGCTTTTCAAGGATTTGAAGCATGAAAGCAACATATATTTTTAAATGTGCTGTGCATCCTGTAATCCAGTTTCATAGGTGGAATCTGAATGTTTTAAATGCAGATATCTTAAAAATAAAGAAATATGCTAAATGTATAATGGCAATACTACTTCTCCTCAGGTTTCACTGATTTATCATAGAGGCAAATAAAACATTATTACAGTTTTCCCCTGCCACTTAGATTTTAGTACTTTCATCACATCATTACCTTTAAATACATGTATTTTGACTGGAAAATTAATATACACTTTCACCTACCTAAAAAAAATCAGCTAATGGCTGTATACAATTTTCTGGAAGTATTTTATACTGGAATTGGGGAATTGTGGATGCATGGAATTCACAGAGGTCAAGGATGGTCAATGCAGACATGCTTCAGAGTGAGGCAAATCCACTAAATCTGCACAAGGAAAGGGAATGTGCTCTGAGATTTGACTTTGATTGTTTTTACAAAACCATATATGTGAAAGCAGAGCAATCTATATTTCTAGACTTTGAAAGTGTGAACTCCACAACAGATCGAGCAGAATGCAGGAAACATGTTGCTAAGAGCCATACAGTAAAACAAAATCTGGTTGCCACAAGAAGAATGACATTGGCATCAGAGACAAAGGCACTTCACACCCACAAATGGAAACATGGTGCATTGGAAAAGCTAGAGGAAGAGGAGCAGATGCAGCAGCACAAGGAATAAACTCAAAGTAAAGATCTTCAGACTCCATATGTAGTTTTCTTTCTTAGTCATCAAAAGGGGGAAGACAGAGTAAACAAAAAGGGAGATAAAGAAAAGAAGGTGAACAAAATATTTTCTTCTTTTTCCCCCCCCAAAGGCAAAATACTTGCTTATATTTCTAAACATACTATCTTTGTGAGGCTTCTCTGTAATACAAATAACTAATTGCTTGCCGGCAAGCATTAAAACTGGAAGGAAAAGTCCTTGATCTCCCAGCTCAGTGAAGAATCCTGAGGCTTTCTAGTCTGTAAAAAAATCCTGCAACTAAACTTTAACACTTCAGTGGATGCAGCCCTCCCTCTAACAATACCAACTTTGATAACAAAGCCAGACAAAATTATCTTAGACCCTGAGACACTGCACCACACCTGGCGAAGCTGCCTTTCCCAGGTCACAGCACCTTCCGTACCATATTGAATTCCCTTCCCAATTTCTCATATTTTCTGAAGAGTAGCATCACCTTCTTCACATCCTATTTGTCATTTGGCAAGTTCGCTTAGATTATTTGTAGAAGAACTGCATATGGGGCCACCACGAAGAATCACTGCCGTGACTCATTCACACCACAAAACACATGGGAGTCAGATAAATACTGGTTTATTGGCTTACTGAACTGGGATCTTTTCCCAAGGAGAAAAACTTTCCCCGCACAGTGATGCAGCATAACTCTTAACACCTCCAATGACCAGTCCCACCAGTTCTGCCTTAGATTAATACAAGGAGGATGAGCCCTCGCTGGCTTGGTGCCTACTCCACAGGTCAGGTTGTGATTGGGGTGCCTGGAGTCCTGGCTGACAGGAAGATGGTCCTGGAGGCCCACCACCACTGCAGAGATGGGCACCTGGTACCAACATGTCCTCCTCAGATCTGGTGCTGCGACACCAAACACCACCCTGAAGCAGCTGGTTTTCCAAATTTCCTGGTCTAACATGCTAAGCCTACATGGGGTTTTCATCAATAGCTCAAGGGAGAAAGTAGAAGCACATCAAGCATTTCCGTGGGTTAAAGCACAACCACTGAGGAAGCCAGTGGTGAGCAGTGAGGAAGGGCTATTCTGCAGTAACTTCCCTTGTGGCAAATCCTTAGTTCATGCAAGATGTTCAGCATAGAAAATACACCTTTAAAAAAAATATCAGACTCAGCCTTTTCTCCGAAAATATACTATTTTTACCCCTTCTTCTAGAGTAGATCAAGATTATTTTAAAATGATATAGCTAGATGCCAGTATTTGGGGTGGTGGATTCTTTACAAGGGCCAGAGATCTGAGAGCAGGAAAGATTTCATGCAACCCTACAACCTCCAATTAAATGCATATATAGTTGTAAAAGCTTTCTCTCCTCCCTGCCTCCATATTGCACCTTCTGCAGCAAAACGCTTAGTACATGATAAAAATAGCTAGAACTTTCAAAATCTTAGAAGAAAGGTACATGAATGATTTTCTTTAAACGTTATATTTTCTTAAAGGCAACATAACGAGGTCATCTGAAGCTGGATTCAAGCTGATAAACTCTATTTAGGAGAAACTAGAGGTTGAACAAGGGTGTTCTAGCAGAAGAAAACAAAGAGAATGATTGCAAAAGTCAGATCTCAAAACGTTAATCAGATTCAGAAACATAAAACATGACAATTTAATGGTGTTTGGTTAAAACTAGAAAATTTTAAAGTTCTAAGTATCTTACATTGAATTCTAATACTTTTTTAATTATTAGATATAAAATGCTTACAATTTTCAGGGAAAATTAGACTTGGTAATTTATATTTCTTGTTTATACAGTACAATTTGCTGATGAAAAAATGTGCTAAACTTATTGATTCATGACCATAATTGTTTAATTATTTATCATTGCAGAATTATATTAGCATTTATAATAATGCAGATGTGCACAAAGGCTAAGAAGTCATATACAGCTTTTGTTTTGTGTTTGCTATGCTGAAATTAGGTTGATCCAGGTTGTGTGTGCATACTGCATATTGTAAGTGTTGCAACTCAGTGTCTCTTGGTTTTACTGGAGTTACAGGAGGTCTAACCAATAGCCGCAATAATGAAAATGCTCCCATAGCTAATAAAGTATATAAATCCAAAGCTAACAGCGTTGCAAAAGAAGTCTCTTTTCAGATTGATTCTTCTGTTACCATGATGCACATTAAATTCAGTGCAACACATGCACAGCTGTTTGCTTCATACCACCCACAGTAAAGGAATTGCTTGTGTGTGTTTCATACAAGGGAAGCCAACAAGAGCTGCACACCACAAAAATTGCAACCAGCTAAACCAGCCGAAATCTTCTGCACGAGGCCAGTTAAAGAAAAACATAAGAACTCTTGATACAAGAGAAACACATTCCTTTAATTGTCATCTTTATTTTAAGGGATCATAAATACTGGAAGGAAATGACAGATGCCTCACTTCAGTCTCTCCTCCCCTCTGTGTGCAAAATCCATTCCCTCAAGGAACTACAATTAGACAAAACAGACAAGACTGACATACATCCCTTTCTTGAAAGCCACTAAAATAGCTTTGCCATGGGCTTCACAAGAAATTTGTAACACTAAGTTGTTCTGGACTCATCCTTTTGACTTATTGATAGTCAAGGTTCCCATTGCCTGTCTCCTCTGCGCTCTTTTCACCTAACACTATTTACTGCTGCTACCTTTTCATAATTAAGACTCCGTATCAAAGCAGTTGTAACACCATTTAAGCAGCTTTTCTAAGGAATCAAATCTAAATGGAAAGGCAAAGTATAAAAATGCCCCATCTTCCGCTGTGCCTAACTGATTTGCTCTGCATTTTATCCTCAGGGAGGTGCTGATTCCAAAAGACAGGGAAGAGGCACCATTCACAAAAGCAGCATCGCACAACCAGCGAGAAGAGCTGCGTGTTTATTTTACATCTACACATATTGAGTGTCTAAAAGCAGACGCCCAACCATGTTCTGGCCATTTTGGCTGGATCATTTATCACAATTCACAGAAGTGAGTATTTAACCTACTGAATCCTTCATCACAGCATGGGCCAGGTATTTGTTTCTTTTGTTAGATTAATATTGGTGACAGACTAATATGCTCATTAATGGTGATAATAATTATACAGTGAGGTAGAATAGCAATTCTTCCAATGTACCATACAAGGGAGTCAGTTTCATTAATTAATAAAATTTATTAAATAATATAAGATAATCAAGGAAAACACACTTTTGTTAAGCATCTGCTCAGATGATGATCATTGGCTCAGTAACTTTAACCCTGTCAACCTGTAACAGTAACACATGTGCCATACAAAGGGACAAGTGACAGGAGAGCACACCCTGGCTCAGAGACGGATGAGCATCCATCCCCCCCAACTAGCAGGGGTACAAGCCCCTATCAAGGCTGTGATGGACTCCAGAGTAGGAAAGATATGGAGGTGCAAGAAAGCAGGATGAACCACGTCCTGCACCAAATATGTGTTAACTGCAGGACTGGACATTGAACAACAGACCCACCACCATACACTGGATAAATCCCTCTATTTTCCAGCTTTCTTTATCACTATGCAAGACACCAATTCCTCTGAGACTGCTTCAACAAGGTCCTAATCACACCTTCAAGAAGTTTAGGTGAGGACTTCTGAGCAGGATGATCTCAAACACTTTGCAGGTATTAATACCTGAATCCTCATAAAAATCTCTGGGTGGGATCGCCATTTAACAAACTGTTTACCAGAACTGCAGAACATGCAGGTTTTGGTTTTCAAAATGGTTTTCCTAATGTAAAAGGAATCTATGGCAGAGAGACTAGAAACCAAGTTCCCATTTTCAAAGCTATCTTAGGCAGCAGTGCCTATATTTCTTTAAGTGATCATATTCCTACACAGCTGTCATGTCAGATTTTAATTCTGGTTACCAACACACTGTCATTAGCTATCTGTGGGGTTTATTGGTTTTGCCAAGCAAGGTAATAGAAGAGTGTTCAGCTGTGCATTCAGTACTCAAACAGTACTGATAAAAGGTGGCAAGGAAGAGGAAGAATGCTATAGGGGCTGCAAGACTAAGTTCCCTGGGCTTTCACAGGCATTAGTTAAGTTACATAGTATTTTTGATCTTCAATTTCACCACTATGATAGCAATTGCCCAGTGCCATGCAGATAGATGCTTAAGGGATTAGGAAATGCCTGAATACAATAGAGACAGTAACAGGGGACACCTAAACTGATTTTACAGAGAAGGTATGTCTCACCTTACTTTGCTTACTCTGTTTTGTTCAAAAGTAAATGTCTTTTGGGAAATTATGATGAATCAAGATCTATTTCTATTATGAGCTTTTCTCTTCACTTTACTTGGTGTCACATCTACATTAAACCAAAAGTGGCTGGTAAGATCATCTGCTGGTTTTGGCTAAGGTAGAGTTAATTTTCTTCACAGTAGCTAGGATGGGGCTACGTTTTGGATTTGTGCTGGAAACAGTGTTGATAACCCAGGGACGTTTTTGATGTTGCTGAGCAGTGCTTACACAGAGTCAAGGCCTTTTCTGCCTCTCGCCCACCCCACCAGTGAGTGGGCTGGGGGTGCACAAGGAGTTGGGAGGGGACACAGCTGGGACAGCTGACCCCAACTGACCCAAGGGAAATTCCACACCATATGATGTCATGCTCAGCATATAAAGCTGAGGAAAGAAGGAGGAAGAGGAGGGGATGTTTGAAGTGATGGCGTTTCGTCTTCCCAAGTACCACTTATGCATGATGGAGCCCTGCCTTCCTGGAGATGGCTGAACATCTGCCTGCCCATGGGAAGTAGTGAATGAATTCCTTTTTTTGCTTTGCTTGTGTGTGCGGCTCTTTCTTTACCTATTAAACTGTCTTTATCTCAACCCATGTGTTTTCTCATTTTTACTCTTCCCATTCTCTCCCTCATCCCACTGGGGGAGAGCAAGCAACCAGCTGTATGGTGCTTAGTTGCTGACTGGGGTTGAACCACGACGGATCACAATGCCAATAGTCAGCCCCCATTTCAGTTTGTGGTGGTTTTTTTTAGATGCCAGGACCTATCCATAAACCAGATAAACACATCTAACAGGCATGAAATGGAGAACAACTTTTTAAAGTGACACTTGTTGGCTTGCCAATATTTGTTGCAAAGTTTTAGACATCTGGCAAAAAAAGTAACAAATTACATCTAATATTTCTCCCCTTCACTCTATTCCTTCATGAAAATAAAACATATTTTGAAACCAAAGTCAACAAGACTTTCTTTCAGGAAGAGGTTTTGAGGTTTGTTTTGGTTCCTGCTCAGGACTTGGTGTCGTCACCAGCAAGTCACTTCTGAGCGTCAGAGTTTATTATTTTTCTTGGATGTCCAAATGGAAAGTGAGCTCATCCAAAATCCTTCTCATAAAGGAAGTGCTTACAACTCATAAATCATGATCCAGAACTCAGTATTTCGGTTTACTTATTTGCAAAATAACAAACACCCACCTGTTGCAGTTCTTACTAAATGGTGTGTAAAGTGACTACATTTATACAAGGGTGACGTAATTCAGTAGTCTAAATTCTTCTCTTTTCCACCAGCACCAATCTGGAGCAACTGCACTTGCAGTGAAGCAACATAACTCAGTGCAAATTGGCCCATGTCCTTAAAACCACTGCCCCTGAAGTCAGGCTGAGAGTCCTGTAGGAACGAACCCAAGAAAGCACTGCTTTAGAACACTTAATGAAGAAATGAGGTTGAATTTAAATGAATTTTCACAGAAATCTCCTTGAAAAGCCTTGCTTCTCTCCTCCCAGGTTACCCTTCCTTCTTTCCCATTGTATTTTCATCAATTTAGAACTTAAATCACCAAAATAATTGTGTGACTTTCAAAAATGCTTGAAATACGTAAGTATGAAAATACATTTTTTGTGTCGGTGTGCAACCATGAAACATTTTCTTAAAGAAGAGACTGAAGCTGTATCTGTTCTGTTACTTGCCTGGGTTTGTCGTCACCATTGCTGTACCCCCACAACTTTATGATGGCTAATAAGAAAGCATGACTGAAGTACAATGGATGGGTTTTGTCCTTCATTAGAATCACTGTTTTCATCACACTTGATTTTCAATATTTTTTCCTTTCAAATAACTCTTTGAACCAAAGCCTACATTCCTTTATTGTTTCTACACTAATCTTCTACTTGCCAATCCTCAAGATTCACACATATTGCTATATTTGGTATTTTTCCTAAAGCTCTTCATAATTACATCACAATTAATTCCTTAAATTTAAAAGTGTTTTGCGCTCTCCTAATTGTAGGGACAACCTCAAGAATATTGCCAAATTAATCTAATAACCTCCAAAGCAAAAGGCACTGAACAAAAGACAGAAATCACTTTAAAAGCCTTCTTCATAAACCAGCATCACACTTCTGGGGAGCCTGACTTGTGGTTGTAAATGCTGGGCTTTATAACACAAAATGCTCATCACAAAGATCCTGTAAACCTTATACAACTTCTTAAGCTCAAGGGAGGTAAACACCCTGACACAAGGCCATGCAGGAAAAGTGCTAAAACCCCAGGTCTTCCAGTTCACAGATGGATACCTTGTTCACCGACAGGCAGATCCTAGACTCGTTTCTTATCCCTTTAACATCCCATCGGGCTTTTCGGAAACCATGAGCTTTCTACTGATCCTGCAGCTGGTGTCTCCTCCTGCTCCTTAAGTTTCTAGACAGGAAGTCAATGCTATGTTCACATAGCCCATGAGCATCCATGCAGCCCTTAACGCACTGCACTCTCAAATAATAATAATTCAGCATGTAAGGGCCTACAATCCCCCTTCTGTCCTTCTCCACCATGACAAGAAGGACTTCTCTCTGGTGGCAGCAGAGCTAAATGCACTGATGTGCCCAGGCAGGTACCAACATCACCAACATCAGCTCAGAGGGAAATACGACCTGCATAGCACAAAGCACATAGATGTATACAAAGAAACACCTTATAAACCTCAAAATGAACAGGAGGTAAAGAATTAATCATCTTCAGAACATAGAGGGAACCTTGTTTCTTCAGTCTGTTCACAAGTGCCTCCTGGACTTAAAGAGTTCAGAAAGGCCTGTGGTTTAACGGAGTCAAATTTCATTCACCAAGTAAAAACAAATCAAGGCAAATAAATTTAAAACTCCTTCCCCTCTCTCCCCAATGGCACTAAACTCTCAGAAAGCATCTCCAGAATGGAGCAAGCAGAGGCTGAGCCACCTACACAGGACTGGTTATCTACAAAGTCCCATGTGGGGAGTCCTGTCCTGTAACCCACTGCCAGGTCACCTCCATGTCAAGCTGATTTCAGAGGCTGCACAACACTGAACCAGGCTTGCTAGCTTTTTCCCTTTTTCCCTGATCCTACAGGGCAAGACTTCCATTGCAACACACAGGAGTTAGTCCAATATTGTTATCATCACCCAGACCCCAGTGAGAATTGAAGATAAAGAGACTAGGGAAAAAAGAACCTTTTAGGACCTTGAGCATAGTTTTGTCTGTGAATAATAAGGGTAAAACATGAGATGTCTTAATCTTTATCCCATATTCATATATTTATAGCCAAAAAGCAAGGAACAATATCTGAAATGTTCAAAGAATACTGTGCCAGCACTTATCTGGTGACACTTGAGATGAAGATGATAATTGAAAGGATGATTGCATTGGGCTTGTTGTACTCCATTGATAAAGGTTTTAGAGAGCCCATTCAGCGTGCTCAGCCAGGATACAAGATGCCAGGAGAAAACATAGTGCTGCGGCAGTGACGGTACCTCGGATCTATGAAACATTCAAATGAGAGATAAAGAAGGCTCTGAAAGAAGCGATATTGGGCAGCATTTGCTCAATGACAAATATTTGGACATCTAGATGTCAGAATACCTCTTAATCACTGCCCACTGGCTGTCACCTTGCATTCCCATGCAAAAAACTGCCCGTAAATTAGAAGCCTTTGCTGTGTCTCCCCTTTATAAAGGCCAATAAGAAAAACACCAACAGCCAAAATCCTGTGTGCCTGTGCTCTCAGGATCTGCCAGCAGGGCTGACATGAGGTCCAAACCCAGGAAAACCACAAGGTGATCACTTGTTTCGCTGTTCTATTTATTAAACATTTCTTGCTTGATTATAACTAAGCACTAAGTTTTTGCAATACTAGCAAAATCTGTAACGGTTTCTATAACTCTCATGATATTCTAAGCTAACTTCAGAGGCAGAGCAATTTACCAGAACTGCAGCTTAAACAAGTTTGAATTTCATTTGCTATATATATGAAGAGAATGCTCTTACTGAAAAAAAGAGATGCATGAGCGCACATTAAAGCGGAGCTTTGATTCTGAACTCTTTATCCTGAACTCTGAACAATGGATACTTATGAATCATTTGTGCTGCATACTGAAGCCTTTTGAACTGGTAACAAGAGAAATCAGTTCCGCTAATGCATCTCTCATCCGAGATCTCTCACTCATCCAGATTTTAAATCTGAAACTTAGAAGAATAAAACTGTCTTTTTGGAAGGACCAAGAGTGTTTTGGAAAACAGACTGGTCAGACAGGAGGGGAGTTTCTGGATGGGGCAATAAGGAGTTTGTATGCAGGTTTTGATTTTCAAGACCAGATGTTTGAAATAAAGGTCTGAAAAAGGTGGGGAGGAAACCTTACAAAATGGTTTCCACTGCTTGTATTTAGGGTTTGACAGGGCAATACTGTCACTCTATAGTGTGCAGCAAAAATAGATTGTGGAGGTCCTAATGATGAAGATGACAATAAATAAAGTTTTGGATGTAGACAAAACACTGGATTAAACTTTAGGAACCTATCCTATATACTGGCATAAATTTCATCCTAGTAATAAATAAATAAATAAAATTTTTAAAAAAGAAAACAAACACAAAACAGCAAAGCTAGGAATTCTATCATAAGGAAAACCAGCCTTTACTAGTACTATAAAATCTTTCTATATAAGCCATCTTTAGTCCTTCCCTAGTTCTTACAGTTAACAGAAAATGCTCCAAACACAAGGTTTCTAGTTATGAATTTTATAGAAGTCTGGTGTAACAAGTTCCATGTTTCACAAAAATGAAATATAGCTCAGATTAAAAGAATTAAACGTGCAGTCTGCAGTGAAGCATGGACAGATATGTTCCTCCAACTCCAGGCTTTTGAGAATTCCTTTTAAACAGTAGAGAAAAGTGTGCAAAATAGCTACTGAAACTTTTATAAGAGATAAATTGCACAATACCAACCTGATTAAATTTCAAATGCTATCAACTTTTGCTTAGAGTCTACAAGAGGGAGCAGACTTGAATTGAGAGTGCAGCCATCAGAAATGCTTTCCAGGCAGGTCCAGACATATGTCTAAATGAATGTCCACATTAAATGACAATGTCACTAACGACAGAAGCATTGAAAGATCGAAATGAAGTGCACAATCAGAACTCTGTATTTCAGTGAAAAATTCACCCTTAATATTTAGCAGTGATGACCTCCAGATGATAAAATGCCTGCAGTGGCCCAAGTATTATGTGCACATGCCTGTACAGTGGAGCAGCTAGCATTAGCACGCTGCTAAATCATAGCTTGTAGGTAAATGCTGCAGTAGTTTGATGCAAAATGGATAGAGGTAAAACCAGTCACATAAGAATAACGCAGCATTTTTTGTCACCTCTCCCTGCTGTGCAGCCACAGCTCACTAATAAAAGCACATTTACTCTGGTAGTTTCCCCAGGTAAATGCATTACACTCACACTCAGCTACCAGGATTTTGCAGCTCAGAAAGGGCAGGTGGTGGGATGAGGCAGAAGAGATCCCAAGGCACTCCCAGGGAGGCTTGGCAGTGGCTGAGGGGGCCCACGGTGCCAAGTCACTGAGGAACAGTGGGCTCTTGCTGCTCCAGAATCCCACTTGTCCCTCTTCAGCAGTGGCTGCTGCCAGGTGTCAACCACTGCCCACATTAGAGTGCAGGTGAGTCTTTGCTATGGCCCTCTTCTCACAGGGATGATTTATGGGCAGAGGGCATTTAATCAATGACTTCATTCTCAACTTTTTGGATCCACCTGTAACCCCCTTTATTTCATCAAAGTCTATTCTTACCCTCTGTATAAATGCATACATACCTAATAAGATTAGGCAGTGGTAGCATTTCATAAGCACATGCTGTAAATACTCTCTCATATGCCAAACTAAAAGCTTTCTCTCTCATGTTTAGTGACCCTCAAATCACACTTCTTTCAGATCACCCAACTGTTACTGTAACAGCAAAAGCAAATGGATAGAGATAGAAAAAATCCCCATAGATGCACTCTTTAGGCTATATTCACAAAAAAGAACAAGCTCCCATCTAAAATGCAGCCAGCTCTTGGGTAAAGGTAATTCCGGTTTGGGAAGTAACATAACTTCCCATACAATTTTGGGGAAAAGACAAGTTTTGCACAAGCCAGCTCTCCTCATCTAAAGCAAACATTAGAGTAAGAGGAATTTCTCCTTTGCAAAATGAGCAACCCTGGAAGCCATCCTACATGCTAAACAGCACAGCACGCTGATTGCTAACTTTGTAAAATGGCCAAAAGAAACTGAAAAATGTGAATCTGTATTTTCCAAGAAGCTAAGAATAAGATTTGGATAACCAAGGAGTTGCCTTGAAGCTGGGACAAGAGCAGAGGAAGGAGAGAACAAGCCACTAACACAGCGGTTCAGGTTCTCATTTGTGATGCTAGAGCTGCTTTATAATGCTGAGCTCCCATCCTTCAACAGCAGGTCAATGTTTTAATGTGGATTGGGCACATAAACGCAGATCAATTTATGCATTAAAAAAATCATCTACATGTGCATTTATTTCAATTTCATTTTAGTGAATCAGTTCCTGATTCAATGCTAACTGAAAACCCTTGAAATAACTGCGAGCTTGCTCATAGCCAATTCTGTGTCACTGCTATGAAATTAGTAGTGAAATTAAATGGCTCAACAGTGCTAAGACACTCCCCAACTACTCCAGCAAGCAGCCACTCACCTCTAAGGTTAACAGGATAAAGGCTGGATAAAGAAACTACTCATTATACCAGCTCTACAAAGAAGCAATTACGAGACTTTATAAAGTGGTTTCAAATATATTTTGCAAACCAGGACTCAGACAAATATTAGTGGCAGCAAATTACAGTACTTAGAAGAATTATCACCAGAAAAGAGACTCTTTTAATCTATAAAAAATATCAACAAAAGATGTAAATATGGACTCCTCGATGGGTGGTATATCTTGAAGAAAATATACGTCTAATCTCACAGTGTGTTACCTCCAGTACCTGGAGAGAAGGTTAACAATTCAGAGCTGTTTCCTACAGCTATAGAATATATTTTGATGTGGAACTGTGGATATCACAGACTTAAAATCTATTGCACAGGGCAAGTGCAAGGAACCTGGGGACATACTTCTCTACAGTAAAGTGCTGGAACACTGGCTTTCATTTTAATCAATGTTTTTCCCTGTTTTTAATAAATTATATTTAATTCTGTGGCCTTTCGGTTCTATTTTCCTCAGTGTAAACAGCAACAGTGTTTTCACCACCATGCGTGTAATTTGCACACTATATACTGGCATTACAAATGTGTTTATATCCATGTGCGATAAGTGACTAGGAGAAGACAGTCACCCTCTCAGCACCTCACAATGAGCACCAAATCATGATCTCATTTACATCACCATAAATCCAGAGCTACTGTACTCAGGAACCAGTAGATGCTGCTCTGGGTTAAACCACACACGCTGGCAGAGAATCTGTTAGTGATCCAGGGATTCACAACTCAATATCCCCAAGCATTCTGTTCTCACTCTTGTCAATAAGAGCAGTGGGAACCAGCACCTTGGTATGTTAAGCAATTACTGCAGGTTTACACTGGGCTAACACCAAGAAGAATTTGCCCATCCTGTCACATACATTTCACATATAGATACCCTGAACAGCAAGCTGCAATACAAGAAGTCAAAGATGCCTCCAGCTTTCCTCTCCCTTTGCCCAAAGCACGAAGCTCTCCAGTGGAGGCCAGCACTTGTTGAACATGACCAACTCCTGTCACAAGCAGAAAACACTTCCGTGAGCCCCTGACATTTTTTTCTCTGAAGTTTTCAGTCTCTTCTTCATTAGAGGAACAGTATGCATGTTTTTAAATTCCTTCCATTAAAATCTTCTACAACAATTTTTTTGGATGGCACTCTGGCAGATCTGGGAAGTGACCCTGATCACATATTCCAGTGTGCAAAGGAGACAACCTCCAGGGTGGTAGCAATTGCTGCTTCCCCCCTCTTTCCATAAGAAAGTTAGCTCACTCTTACCCCAACCACACTCCCAACCAGATTTACCTGTGAGCATATTGTAGCTGCCAGCACTGAGCATCTGAAACCCTCTGCATTAACTAAACACAGCTGGGAAGTGAGCTTCCATGGGCTCTTTAACCCTTCCTTGCTTCACTCATTTTAATTTGTGTTTGGCAAGCTCCAAAACATTCAGAGGTCTGGTTTTAGCTTAATTAAGAGGCCACAAAAATCCAGAGTCATCCAAACATTCTGAACACTCTGAGTGTGGGAAAGTAAAATAAGAACATCACATGCCAGCAATCTTGCTGAAGGTTTCTAGCATTTACTGCTCTGAACAAGGCTTGAAAATACCAGAACCATTCCTCTCCCTCACACTGAACTTGAGCACTGCAATGACCCGATGGAAAACTCAATGCAAAACACCTGAGCTCTGGTGCATTATCACTTGCAGCTGCTGATTTTCCAGTACCCCTCAGTCATTTTTCAGTCTCCTCCCTAGGAAAACTGCTGTGGATAACACTTCAACCTACACTTTTCTGTCATATACCATCTCTTAAGTTTTCTCCAGCAGTTCCTTCATTTTTAAAACCTGTCTTCCTAAATTTAGAAAAAAAAATCCTCCTGTTTGTTTCCCAGGTGGGTATAATTCTCCCCTTACTTCTCCACGTATGATATTTGACTCCTGAATGAAACAGCACAGATTTGCAGCATCAGCAGTTCCTGAAGGGACCATCCCTTTCCCTTACTATTTGGATAATGGTTGCTCCATGAGATCAATTAAAAGAAGAAAATGAAAACAGGAATTGATACCTGAGCCTAGGCCCTCACCCAAGCTGAGGGCATTGACAATTGCAGAGGTAATTTAGCAGTGCTTTTCTGCCCTCATTTTATGCATCTTTCTGTTATAAGCATCACGCATTAAAGTCAATAGCCTACCACTGCTTATCAGAAAACAAGTGGAGCCAGACCTGGGCTTCTATAAATAAGATTTACTCTATTGGCTAAATAATGACATCTAAACTGGTCTGATTTAACTGACTATGGCAGTTCTTAGAGCAAAATTTAATTACACTTTGTACGTATTACAATTCCTTAGTGTGCCTCTTGCTTCCCAGCAATTTTGAAATATAGACTTAAGTCTGCTATACAATACATCTCCATACCTATAGTGACATGTGGTAACAGATGGCACCACAAGCATGGAGCAGCAGATCAGCATGAGTTGTCAGTTTTGGTGGCCATGTTTTCCCTGAAGTTATTGCAGCCCAACAAAATGGCATGAAATAATCACCAGCCATTTCCTGCAGGCTGGGGAGAGCATGACTCAGCACCAGTGCTTTTTTTAACATCCAAACACTAGAATCCAAATTCTAGAAATGCTTTTATATTTATGGATTGCATTCATTATGGAAGTCTGCTAAGTAATGTATGTGCTGGAATGCTACTGCTCAACCAGAAATGCAGCAAGAGCACTGACATCTCAGGTCCTTGGGTGGGCTGGGCACTGTGCTGCACCACCAGTAAGGAGGAGGCAAAGGACACGTGTTTGTGTATGTCAGATCATATTGCTCTCTAAAATTATATTAGATGTGCATTCGATGCTGTAACAAAAGACAGTAAGAGTAAAGGATATGCACAAGGAGGAAAGAGAAGCGCATGTGGGGGCAATAGGAAATGCTTACACGGCTCTGCCTTCCCACTGCAGCCCTGCATCATGGGGAGCCTCCGGCATCCCCTGCACCAGTTCACACCACCAGCCACGGGGCACAAAATGGGATGAGCCACAAAACTTGGTGTCATGTCTTACATTCAGGTTTCATATGCACTTCGTCACATTGAGAGGACATTCAGGACTAGCCCAAGATGGGGTTCAGTTTTACCTGGAGCCGATGCACCAATGTTAAGAAAACATACAATGGTGAAGATACAGGCACATGTTCCTAATGCAATTTAAAGATAGGGTGCCCTAAACCTCATCTTCCCTCCAAGCTCTCAAAATTTAGAGCCCCTTAGGACCTATCCTACACTTGCCTTCATCTTGTGATTAAATTTCCTGAATTCACACCCCAAATATGTTTTGGCACAGCTTTACAATACCTGCAAACAGGCTGAAAGCAATAGAGCTGCTGCCACCTCACCCCAACACCTGCCCAATTTGAAGTCTGAGTTTGTTGAAAAGCATCATGGGAAACGTATTCCTCTCCTCCTCCTCTTCTTCTTCTCCTTCTTATTCTTCCCCCTTCCTGTCCCAGCACACATATCCCTCTGGGATCCTTGGACCAGGGATGTCAGGTTGACGGATCCAGGCTTGGCTGGTGCATCCCCAGGAAGCAGCTCCTTTCTTCACAGCATCCAAGGGTACAACTGTCTCCCGCCATTTTGGACCTTCACCTGGGGAGAACTTCCACAGAGGTTGAATTTAGCTACAATTAAATTCCACAGCAGAGTTTTCTGGTGCTTTTTTGTTTTAGCTTTTGTGACTGACCAACAGCTGAATAATTTTTTTAAGGATTCATTGTTCTTCTATTGATGCCTGAAATCAAGTTCTCAAAGCAACGTCTTCCAAATCCTTTATGGAGGAGAATCCATTTTTTTTTTTAAAAAGATTGGTGGAATATTCTTAGTTTGTGTGTTTGCATGTAGAGAACAACTTATGTGCAGCTTTAAGTATGACTGAATGGACTATACACATTTCAGAAGATAGGATGTTACTTGGCAGATAAGAATTTCAGATGCAAACCTGAAAGTATAATTGGCATATGAACAGGCAGCAGGAAACTGTGTGGAATATATTTTCTGAAGATCTACATTTTCACCATTTCTCTGCAGTGGAAATGCATCAATACATGATTTTCACCATCAAAGCCTGCGGTGTCATAACCTACTGCAGAATTATGGCCTTAGAGTTCAGTGAATTACTGTAAAAGAATTTTAAATGTTTGCTGTTTTCTTTCCAAATGAAAAATACAGAATGAAAGCCTCAAACAACATCACACAGAAATAACTGATTTGGTTACGTTATTGCATGAGTGTGGAAATGCTATTTAAAACCTCCACGCTGCCGGGTGGGTGCCCAGGGTGCTGCTGGGGTCCTGGTCCTGCAGTCAGACTGACTGTAGCAGAGCTGGCGGGTCCCCATTGGGGTACCAGCTCTGGCACTTGGTGCGGGCAACATTGTGGTTGCAGGGTCTATGCCTCAGGCACTCTTAGAAGAATATAAATTTGAATTAGGTGCTGCATCCACAACAACATTTTTCTTTCAAGCTATAAGGCCAAGAAGAAGAAAAAATTTACAGGAAGATGGGTCCAGTTTTAATTACAGCAGCACGAGTACAACCCTGGCAAAACCCTGCAGAATAGACACCTCTTAGCATTTCTCTCTCAGAACCACAGCAAAACACATGAAAGGTCATATACAAGATAGGATTTGACACAATAAGATTTCACTCCCCTGTTAATGCACCTCAGATCAAGCCTGCAAAAGCGAAATAATAAATTTAGGAAAACAAGCAAAATGACCCTACTGGTTGGTTGGTTTTCTAGATACCATCTACATATTTTAGAAACGTACAACCTTCTAATAGAAATGAATAAACTACTCAACCATAAAGTTGCTATAGAAGATATGCTTGTTCTGATTGGAAAGGGCATCTGCTATCTGCAATATTGATAATACTTTTCAAATTTCATCTGCTTTTGTTTGCATTCTGTGTCGTCTGTTTAAACACACTGGGAATAATAATGAATCCCAGCATTATCTCCACTTTTTCAAGGCCGAACATATAACTTTATCACAAAAATAATTAAAATTCTTTGGCACTCTTGTATCTTTTCCATTAAACGTTATCAAGCAGTGACAATAAACTAACATCAGTCCAAGGCTGCCCATATGCTGCTTTTAAAAAGAATGCATTTGTCCCAGGGTGAGATACATGAATTTTGTGTTTACAGGGTCAAACAATTCCAAAGTTTTTTACAGTGTAAGGACTAAAAAAATCTGTGCGTGCACACACACATGCAAATGTACATGCACAGACACACAC
Source organism: Phalacrocorax aristotelis (assembly GCF_949628215.1). Classification (NCBI taxonomy): domain Eukaryota; kingdom Metazoa; phylum Chordata; class Aves; order Suliformes; family Phalacrocoracidae; genus Phalacrocorax; species Phalacrocorax aristotelis. The sequence continues at coordinate 14,125,580 of NC_134283.1, forward strand.
AAAGCTGAGGATATTGGGTTCAGAGGGAACACCTACAAACTGGTTTGTTAAAACTTCCTTTCACAGATAAATCTTAGCAGCTTAATAATTTGGAGAACTAAAGATGTAAATGTTTTGCATACTTGTACAACAGAGTCAATCCAATAAATGATGCTCTGAAATATTCTTGGATGACACATGCAGTTAATCTCAGATGTAGTGAATGTATTTCTTCTGAACTGAATTTCATATTTAGAGCTATATATGATCTCCTACATGTAGGAGTAATGTTGCAACTTTATTTTGAAACTAATAATTTTACTTCAGTATGTTTATCATCTTTTATAAACCACATTTCCTTTGTTGTCCAAAGAAAAGGAGAATAAAACATATCCGCTATTAATCATTGCTCGATATTGATTGATACTCATTACCTACTTAAGAAAGAGGCCACTGACAGTTCATTTTTTCATGCACCCTAATTATTTGCCAACAAAAAACAGTATAGGTTTTAGAATACATTGCTAGAATATCTAACTCCAAAGTCTTTATGATTTTTATAATGTGTGCTAACTTCTGCTTAAAATGTAGTAAAGCAGTGATGTTGATCTCATTTCAATACCACATACACAGTATTGCATAGTAATACACTGGCTTTTAGTAAGCCAGGAAACAGTACCAACTCACTAAACATATCCATCAGGATAATTGAAGAACTCATTTCAGGAGAACTCCCATATGAAGGCAGAAATGTTAAAAGATGTTAAATTTTCTTTTTGTGTATTGTTGGCTCGCTTGATAAGCAGAAGCAAGTTTATACAGCTCTGCAGCTAGTGTAGAATGCAAGAAATCCATAACTTTTAATATGATGAGATTGTCCTGCTAGGAGAGATGGATTTTTTCCAATATCACTGCTAACAAACAAGTAGAGTTTCCTGTATCAGCACATTTCTGTTTCTACTCTGCAGCACACATGTGCTTCATTTAGAAACAATACATGCCTCAACATTTTTGGCATATTAAAAATGAGACAAGTACGTTCGACTACTTGATGGACAGGTATCCTAACAGGTTTCTTTGGAGAATGAGTACAAAATCTTATATAGATAGACACACTGACAAGGTTGGGGAAAAAAAAAAAAAAAGAGGGGGAAATGTGACGTTATTTGTGTTAACTTTCCTTCCAAGATTTAGTGGCAATGTTACTTAACGGAGTGACTGCACCCTGGACAGATAATGTCACACTGTCTTATTACATGATTTCAAATCCCTATGCACAATCTCACTTGCTGCAGAAAACTTAAATATGTTTCAGGTAGGAGCTAAATAAAAGACATTACTTTTCATCTGCTTTTTCACTTAATGCTAATATAGTCACTTGTCAGTGGATGTAAAAGTAAAGGAGACAAGGGTTTATTTTTATACCTCACAGAACAGCAACTGGTGATTTCCCTTAGATCATTGCTTTTGCATGTGCAGGCACTAAGCTTTTTTCTTTTAATATTTTAGACACACTTTATTTTTTATTCAGAACAATTTTATCCCAACTTTGACATGCTGATATTGTCAGGAAAGGAGGTGTGATGTTTAAACGTTACTGAGTATTTTTTCTCATTATATCTTATGAATGTAGGTGGTGCATCTCATTAATCCTAGAGCTAATAACCAGACTCACGTTATTAATTTCTTCAAAGGTTTGGCTGAAGACATGACTTTGTGGTTCACTTTAGAGGATTTATAGCACATACGTCTCAATGAGCAGTCAATAGGGATGTGGAGCTGAACTGCCGCTTGGACGGGGGCTGCTTTTCCTGGGGAAAACCACATCCCAAAAAAAATACAAAGTGTTCCACACACAACGAATGAAAATATGCTCTCACTTTAGCTACTTTGTGTTTTGTGTTTAGAAAAAACAGCATGGACACCTATGAAATCTTCATGAGAGATGATGTGAATGTGAGGCAGATCCCAGCCTTCCTCCTGTGCCGCAGCCCTGCGCTCCTCAGGCAGGTGAGGGGACCACTCCATTTTCTTCTGATGAGCAAGTCCCTTTGAGGGATGTTCTGCAGAGTTATTGTTTTGGCTGTGACGAGTGAGCAGCAGCTACGGGAGCATCCCGTCAAGCTGTCAGTGTGGCACATGGCATGGCTGGACTTGCCACAATGGCAAACCTAGTTATGAGTTATGCAGGATGCAAGATGGGCCGTGACCTTGCAGCAGGGAGCCCTGGGCCATGCAGGCACTGGAGAGCGTAGCTCTTGTAACAAGAGTGTAATTGAGACAGGCCTGCCTTGGCTGGTACTCAGCAAAAAATGAAAGCAAGCTACAAGAAGTGGCATAGGTGACCACGGGTAGCAGCAGAGATAGAGCACTCTCCCCTGTCATTTCGCTTTCAGCATGGCATGATCTGGCAGGAAAGACCTGAAGCCTTCATTCTGGTTAATTATCAGAATGTTGCAGCTTCGCTTCTTTGCTTTCTTTTTCACCTTCTTCCCTTTTCCTACCTAACCTCTCTTTGGTTTTCTCAAGTATGTACACCTACTCAATTCAATTAGCCTTGGATACAGCACCGAGGCCTCAGATACCTGTGGTCATTATCCCAAGCACTTTTCATAAGAGTATGGATATTAGTCCCAAAGTCCTGGCAAAATTCCAGCTAAGCTAATGTATTTACAGTCTAACCTCCCCAAATGTGTCTCTTAGTTTTAAATGGGCGAGATATTAATGTTCTCTACTTACTTTGCTGCATAGAGTTTCTCGTAGAGTTAAACTTATTCTCCATGGTGGAATAATGCAGGATTTTTCAGTCTTACCCGTCTTGCAACATTTGGTATTTTTCTTTAAGCTGCTGCTTCTGGACTCCTGAGACTGCAGGAATTCTGGTTCCAACCCCTCCCTTCTATTAAAAGCAAGCCTCTAATTCTTGTGTAAAAAAGCTTAAAGCACAAAGCTCCAAAACAACTAAAAGATGCAACTCGACATCTATTATTATCTTTAAAATATTCCACAAATTTAAACTAATTCTCATGTCGTCTGAGTCCTGCCCCCAGATGCATTCCTACAGCTGACAATGTTGGTGGTGTTGCAGAGCTGGGTCTGAAAGCAGTTATGCCCATCTCTGCCCTGAGCCAATCTGCCTCATCTTTCACAAGCCCACTTCTGTTCCCAGTTATACTGGCAAGATTACTGGACTTGCATGACTACAACTGCAGGCAGAATTTGACCCATATGTTTTGTGTGAATGGCGGGCCTGGGGCCAAACCCTGCCCTCCTGTAAAATGCCAAAAGATTGCCAAGTGGTGTACAGGTGGTGAGACAGTCAATACCCTGTGTAATAGGGACAGCCATTTTAAGATACTTTCTCAAGGTTTTGCATTCCTCTGTGTTTTCCTTCCTGACAGGGCGAGGGATTTATTGCCCAGCCTCTGTCATATCGTTAAAAGAGAGGTGCAGCAAACCCCACCTAAAGGTAGGTGCCCACCTCCCACGGTATGCCGCCACATCCCTGGTGGTCAGCTCAGCCCATTGCTCACATGGGGATGTTCAATATTTCCAGAGCTTGGCTAGATGGAAGGAATCATGCACACTTCATAATCCAGAGGAGTCAGACGTTTAACTCCTCCACACTCAGTTTAGTAGGTTTTCTTTCCCAGGGAGATAATGGGGCATTTTGGGTGTGATCCTTTTCTTCTCCCCCTTGGATCTGGAAATTAAACCAGGCAAGTTTAAACAGCATTTCATTTCATCTGCAGTATTATTTACCGGGGTCCTCTCATGACAGTCTCACAAACATTATTCTTTAGTTTGCTCACCTATCTGTACCCATACCCACTACCCAATATTCGAAGACAATCAGCAAATTAATGATTTCACATTTTCAGCCCATTAAAGTATTTATTGCTGGTGTCAATAGAAAGTTTTTAAAAGGTAAAATATCTTTGTATATTGACTGCCAATTCTACATGGGTGTAATGGCACCAGGCAGTGTACCACATCATGAAATAAAAATTAAATTGTAGTTGGTCTTTTAAATCAACTCAATTAAAATAAAGAGATTCTTGGCTTGATATAGGGAAATATTTGTATTTCCAATTCTATTTGTTAATACATTGACATATGTGCTATTTTTTAAATGTAGCACTAAGTGCACTTTCTGTCAATGCCATAGATTTTTTAATAGACTGAGAAAATGCATTTCATTTCTTCTTATTTTCCTTCAATACATCATTTGGTTCTGCTTTTTTGCCTGCATGAAATTCATTTTCTAATGGAAATATTTGTTTTGTAAATCAAATATGTATTATGCACAAAATGCAAAGCACAAATTAAATTATGTTAATGAAATGAAAGAGATATGAAATGCATATTTCATGGACAAAACATAACCTCAGCAAACAACCATTTCTTGATAAAATCTTTAAACACAATCTCATTCTGTGACAGACATATTGTTAAAGCAGATAGCACCTCATTTAAATGGTTTCCTTTAATATTAGTGCTTAGTATATAATTGTAAATAACTTTTGGGATGAAAAACCAATAATGAAATACTGTCTTTAATAGTTTGCTATTGATGTCAGCATAAAATTTGTAGTAGTTGAATATTGGAAATTGGGAGTGCACACACATATAGTCAAAAGCTGTAAATGATTGCATATTTAAATAGAGCTGACTAAGGCAAAGATGTTATAGATATTAGTAATAGGCAGAAAATTATGCTGACCTAACATTATTTGAAAAAACCAACTGTTTTAAATTATATATTGGTTACACTTAATGAATAATAGATTCTGTAGGTGTTGTTTCTCAGATCATAATGCTGATGACACTATATGTTGGACACTTCTTAGTCATCCTTCTGACAATAAAGCAGGTAGAGCTCACAAAGGTCACCGAAACACAAAATTGTATTTATGGGTCTCCATCCTAACCTAGTCTTCTACGGACAAACATTCCCAAAGCTAGGAGCAGAAGATGTATTCCAGGTTAACTCTGAACAAATAAAATGCAAGAAAGAATCACTTGAAATAAAGCTGGGGATTTCACATAGGTTTTTGGTTGCTGTGCTCTCCCAAGCAGTAGAGATGGAATATAGATTCCACCAATCTGTTGGGTTTCATCACTGTTTCACCATCGACCAGATTGGATGGGTTGGACCATATCTGTGGTGTACATCTCTCCGTCCTCCTCTCTGCCTTGAGCATACACAAAATCAAGAACAGAGCCCTTGACACATAAGCCAATTCTTTCAGACATTTTAGGGCAGCAAAGACTGTATTAAAATCACCAAAGGGACATCTGTTTCTTCTCTACTATACTATTTTTATCAAAAATGCTAAGAAAGGGAAAGAACATGATGCACAGTTAAAAGAAAAGGCCAGCACCAAAACTCAGATGATCATTAGAGAGCTGGTAGATGCCTGTAATCTAACAGGTGATAAGACCAAAGTGCTTATTTGAATGTTGCTATTCTTTACGTGAAAGCAGGAGAGCTATACATAATTAATTGGGATCTGCTTCATTTTCTGAAGGAGAACATATTTGTTTTTATATTAAGTATTACAGAAGACACTTAAGATTCAGGCACTGATACCTGATAATTGTTTATCATCTCCTTTTTTTTGCAGGAGGGGAGCAAGATCAATGGGAAACCCAGGACAGTGTTATCTGGAGGCCTTTGGCTTTTAAGTCACTTTGATTTTAGTCTGGTATCATAACTGCCCCTAGGCTGGCTAGCAACTCATTCCATCTTTGCAATGGATGATAAAGTATCTGCACTGATTTGTTTAGAGATATCAGCTGTTTCCTTTGATAGCAGTGATAACAGTGCAAAAATGGTAGAAGTCCTCTGACCCTTTTTGGAGAACCTCAGAGATGCCCACACTGCACCCAGGAGTAATGTAGGACCTACCATGCCAATGGGGCAGAGGATGCTGAGTGAGGCTGTAGCAGGGATCCAGCATCCCAAGCGATGCAGCACCCAGGACGACTGTGACACCGTGGAGCGTTGCTCACAGGAGTCTCGTCATGGTCAGAGATGGACTGGTTTAGAGTCAGCTCAGAAGAGACTGCAATAAAAGGGACAGAAAAATCCATTAAAAGCACAAGCCTGAGTTGACTCCCAAATAGTAAAATATATTAATCCGAGATTCAAATTGCCCCTCCCATGGGATGGGGCTGCTTTCCCGGCTGCCCCTGCACAGCCTGCAGCTGTCAGGATCGCGCTGCACCAGTGCACTGTCTGAGCTTTCCCATCCCCAAACAGCATCTCCAGGCAACAAAGTACCCCCAAAATGACAGAGGGACAGATTACCCCTGGGCTGTACCTCTCTCCAGCAGCTGTGCTCCTCCAGGATCTCCCTCCACCAGCAGTTCAGTTCAATCTCCCCAAGAAGGGAGGCTTTGTGCCATCCTCTGCGTGCTGTCAGCCATCACAGTCAAGATAACTTAACACTTTGGTCTGAGGGACAGACAGGATTTTCGGTGCCTTTAGTAATTTCCCAACAGCCTTGATATCAAATGCATAACTCCGAGATAAGTTTGGCAACAAATACATATAACAAACACAGTAAGGCAACCAACAGCAAAAAGCTGTGCCACTGAAGAGGTGCTCTCTCACACAGCTCCCCATCCCTAGAGTAAACTATTTATTAATCATACGTGCCCTATCTCCCTCCATCACAGGCACCTCAGCACCATGATGGATTAACAAGGACACAGCAATGCGGCACCACTTTTGCGAGTCAAACAGGTGACCGACTTCTGTGCACCCTTCGTAGCAGGACAGCCACAAAACCTACACAGTGCTCTCAGAAATGGGTAGGCATTTATCAATTGCATGGTATGATCTTGTACAAGGACAGGGTACAAATGCTATTGAGGTATAAAAAGAAGAGGATGGCAAAATGTCTGCAATTAACAGTATAGCCTTCTTTTGCTTCTGGCATAACAAAAAAAATTCAACCAAAATAAACAGTCCAGCTGCGTGAATCTTAGCTCCTCTTGAACCAGGCCATCAAACCGTCTCTCTGCCGTAAAGTAAAAACCTTCCAAACACTTGCAGGATCTCTAGACTTGGCGCTTTCCCCAGGATAACCCAGTAAATTGCTGGGGGAAAAAAAGTATCCCATGTATCATAAAATACTGGAATTTTATCGTGAACAAAGGCCAAAAACTTCTCCAGAGGGAGAATCTGAAGCCAGATCTCCAGATATTTAGAGTTGGAGGAAGGGTTTCCTTACAGTGCATCAAGAAACTCTCCCTAGCAGTTCACAAAGCCATTCAAGTGGAGCACAATAATGCAGAGAAGGCTTGCTAGGGTAGAAGATGTCACAGAGGAGTGGCAGGATTTGGGAGCATGACTGTAACAGATCTTGAGGGCCACAAAGTAGTCTCCAGCTATTGAAGGCAACTGTGTTACTGTGGTTTTGCTAAGTGTGACATTAGTAGCCATCCCCATCTTCTCAAACCAGCCTGGGTACATCCCTGTGCCATAAAACCAGTTCCAGTTTTCCTCTATGTTTTTTGAGTAGGAACTATGGGACAGATGCTATTCTGAGTCAATGGAATTATGGATACATAAATCAGAGTAAAATCTGGTCCCCAACATTTCCGTTGTGCACATACAACCTATAGAAGAATAATGGATGCTAAATCTAAATTGTACTTCCTACACTTATTTCATAAGACATACAATTTTTTATCCATTTTATCAATTTTCTAAAATTAATCTTTCCCTTTTTCATTATCAAATTTCGATCTCATATCATTTCCAGCACCACCCCAAGCCATTCTGGAGTTCTCGTTTACATCACTAGAGATTAATATTAGGTGTTTGTAAAAGGAGGATATTAGCTTCTCCCTTATATCTGTCAAAATTAATAACTTCTCTATCACAGAAAACTCCAGGTCAATATTAGATTCACAGATGTGGCCAGGAATAAAATGTATAGAAATATAATATCTCATTTACAAGTATCCAAAAAGGAAAAAGAAAAAAAAAGAAAAAAAAAGAAGTGTTTTCATTATTGAAATTTAGACTGCAACTGTTCAAAAGGTCAAAAGACTTTGAGGGCTGAACATATCTGCTATATGACCTTAGCCTTTCAAATAGAAAACAAATTGGAGGTCAACCCAGGGGAGAAGAGAGAAGGGAATTTTCTACAAACAGGGAAAAGGAAGGGATCAGGATCCTCTCCACATTGTGTGTTTGCTTCTATCTAAACCTACACTGTGGCCAGAAGAAGGGGTCCAGACATAATGTTTTGTACAATGATTGATGTAAATACTTGGGTGATGATTGATAATGGTTATGTCTGGCAGATGTCCACCTCCTGCATGGCTGATCCAACGTGGTACCTCCTGATGTTGTGCTGATTTAAAGGGAATAAGACATTCAAAGTGACCATATTTCAGCAAGAATACCCTGTGCACTTGGTCCAGCACAGCCAATGTTGATTATATTTGTTAATGGACCATACTGTTGTCTCCTAGGATCTACTGATTTAAGAGCATTAGCAGACACATAGCTCATCTGTGGCCTGGCAGAGGTAAAGCAGATCTTGGCCATCTCCCATGGAGCACTCCTGACTTACAGGACTTTCTCTGACTCCTGGTGTTTTTAAGAGATGTGTCAGAGACATGCTCAAATGCTAAACTGCACTCTTTGCATTGGACTTCAAAGGACTTGATTCCCTAAATATGGACTGAGCAGGTTAACTTCCAGACTTCTGATGTGAAAATAATACTCTTAATTATGACTGGCTTTACTGGCTTCCCACCTACCTCTCCCCATCTCACATCTGCAACCACACCACGGAGGCAGGGGCTTGACAGCTTGCTCGCAGAGCACAGGCTGAAGAGATGAAGAGGAAAAGAGAGTTGACAATGCGAGATCCATTTGTTACATGGGTTTCAAGGGAGAAGGTGAGATAAATAAATGCTGTGGGAATACAACAGAAGAGAAGCTGTATGAGTTATGCTTTCAGAAGTAAATAACACAGAAGCCAGTGATTTAAAGGCTGTTAAATTTTACCAACTATTTTATTCACTGTGATCAAAATTATATCGCTGATGTTCTTACTAATATATCCCATTTGGCTCAATAATCTTTTATTTGTAATTACAGGTGAAGAGGTCATTTTAAAAAAGCCTGCAATGGGCTTTAAAGAATTATGCTGCTTTCATTTTCTGTTTATAAGCAATTGAGGATAAGGGATAAAATTAACTAATGCTACTTTCTGTGAAAAAAATATTAAAATGTCCTCAGTTCATATCTGCATTCACCCAAAGGAGTTTTTCTTACTGCTCTTCTTCAACTGCTGTCTTTTTGCACTGGCTGTTCCCTGCAGCCAGGCAGGCAGTGTGGCACTGGCCACCAACCTGCTGATGGGGAAGCATCAACTCCTCCCCCTTTTCTTCTTGAGCTCCTCAAACTCTGGATGACCCACAGTAAAATCCTTTTAACAAGGCTTCGTTCCTCGCCGACCCAGTTAAAACTTTGCAAAAATAAACAAGAGCTGTTCTTTGTTTTTGCTGTGGTTTTGGGATCTGTTTCAAGCATGGAAAGAAGCAGGCCTACCTGGGTGTAAGGCATTGGAAAGGAGGAGCAAAACAGCTAGCAGGGGAAGAGCAATGCCTTTAACAGGATGACTTCCAGGGAGGGTCATTTATTTTCTGGTTGGGTGACTTATTCTGCACTGAGATCACAGCGGTCCACATGCCCTGTCTGTCCTCAACCTGGAGCAAAGCTCTGGGCGTGGGGAGGCACTGGAGTGGTGTAAACATGGGGTGTAAATGCTGCTCGCCTCCACAAACTCCCACTTGTCTCATCTTCTTGATGTTGACACTATTTTCACAGAGGACTGTGTTTCTGCAAATTTAAAATAAAAAATAAAATTAAATTAAATTTTAAAAAAATCCTCAAGCCTTGATATTTCCAAGTTGTGCTGTGAAACCCTATTCACCAGCCAAATGAATGCTGAAGTGTTAAGTGAACACACAGCGGCTGGTGCCCAGGACTCCAGGGACAGGTACCTACTGGGCAACTGCTAGTGCTGGAGCAGGCAGCACCACTCCCTCCGAAGGCCCCTTTTGAATAAGCACATTCTTGTTTCTAAGCATCATATATACAAAAAGATATATCTTTATAAAGGAAAGCATTCCCTGACCCATCTCACCACATTTCAGTCTGAAGTGCTGTTTGTCATCACTAGCACTGCTCTCCCAGCCAATGAGTGGTATTTCTCCCTGGAGTTGCTCTCTGCTTTAATAGGGTGTGAATACCTGAAACAGCTATGGTGCACTACTAATTGTTATTCATGCTTGGCTTCTAGCAGGGAAACACAGAACCTGCCACGTGAACTTTTCTACTTCAAGATGATACCAACATGTATAATATTTCAAAAGACGGGGAAAATATCTTTGTGACCTAACCTAGCTGAGCTCACAAAAACAAAGACATCTCCTCCATTGAGAAAAGTATTGAAATGGGACCAGAGAAGATCAATTAATCAGCCTGTTCCCTCATGTACAAACGCAACCCTTAGACCTCAGTTCTGAGAGGCTTACATATACTGCTGCAAAGACACTCCCCACTTTTAGTTGGTTTTCTTAACATTAGAAATTAGGAAGAGAATAAACGTGTTGTCCCTTTGGTCTCCATCAACTTCAAAGACTGGGTTAGGGTTGGGGGCCTCTGAGTCTAACCTCTTGGCGCTGGGAGAGAGGGTCAGAGGACTAAAAAGAAGGAGGAAGAGGAGAAGAAGGAGGAGGAGAGCTGGCTGCCTGATGCTGCAGTGAGGTCAGGGCAGGGAGGGCCTGATGGGGATGACGGAGAAAGAGGAGCCTACAAAGAAGTGGGAAACGCAATGCATTGCAGATTACTTTTAACAGGGGTTTTGGAAAGAGCAGTTGCAACCAACTGTGCTTGCTGGGCAGCCCAGAGAGAACCCGGGGCAGGGGCAGGGAAGCAGACACCCATGCATCCCTCAGGGCTGTTTACAGGACTGGTAGGTGGAGGTTCAGCAACAAGTGAGTATATCCCAGCCATGAGTATGTGAGAGATTCACAATAGGAAAATCCTTCCAGCTGTCAGAACAGGGAGATTTTGAAATATCCTTCCAAGATAATCAGTTTTAAGGTGCACCTGTGCAGTTTATTGTGAGTTTAGGCTAATGTTTTTGTAATATGACTAGAGATTCCTCTCACTCTATCTTCTTCTGGAGGAAAAGAGGGGAAAAGAGAAAAACAACCGAATAATCTTCAACCAGTGAAATGTATTGTTGGTGCATTTGATGGATGTTGTTGTGCAGAGCTGGGCGGGAGCTTTAAAAAAAATGAAGTCTGCAAATATTCATTCACATTTTTAAATTAATTTACTGCTGCCACGTTGATTTCCCCTTGGGATTTGCGTTCTGCACACTTTTGAGCAATCAAGTTTTACTGGGCAAATGTTTGCACAAGACAAATTTCAAAATTGCATGGAGAGACAGAATTTTCTGTGTTTTCATGCCAGACATGCTTGTAGGCTTCTCCAATGAGCAGGCAGAAACAATATCATGTGATTTGTCTGACCCATCACAACCAACCCACATACCTTGACTAACGAAGATCAGACACCCACAGTTGTTTGTGATCAAGACACAGAGTTGTTTTTTTAATTACAAAGCTATCCATCAGTAATTTCAAATAATAAGTAAATTGGAGGGAATTGTGATCTGTCTCCAGATAGTCTGTGAGCAGAGAAAGCAGCTAAATTTGTTGAATAAATTATTCATTATGGATTATTCGCTCAGCTCTACTGCAATAGCAGTGACATTGTTTAATTTAATAGCACATTAAGGGATCTTTTTCCTTACACAAATGAGTGCATTGCTCCCAGCAAGTTGACTCTAGAAGACGCAATACTGGAAACCTGCAAGAACAGCTACCCCTTTCCAAGGCTTCAATTAGGTTTTGAGCAGGGAAGACCTTCATAATACACCACTGACTATATTTGGCTGCAGTCCTTCTGTGGGGATACAAACTTGCTTGACAGAATATGGAGCTATGTAAGTCTTGTAAAAAACCCTAGAAACCAAGCACATGGGTTTGTTTTCTTCACTGAGAAATTGGGTGTGCTTTGAGATGGATCTGAAAATCCCAAAGCCAAAAGAAACCAACTTTTATTCAGATCTGATTTGACCATAGAGAGGCAAGTGCATTTTATCTGATCCCTGTATTTCTTTACCTTCCACTGCCAAAGTCTAGCAGTTCCTCTTCCCATTCCCAGCTATGCTGGAGCCCAAAACTCAAAGCCAAACTCAAGAACAGTGAAATGCTGCCAACCAAACCAACCCTTTCTGAACAGCCACTGCAGGAATACCAGTCCTGTTGATTTTGTTGATTATCTTGATTCTCCCTGAAGACAACATAAAGGATGGTGAATATTTTTATAGCTCATTTACAACTAACTACCTGTGGAGGAAACCTCTCTGGTGGCTTTTTTTAACTCTGAGAAGTTAAGATCTTCAAAGTCCCAGGGACCTACCACAAAAACAGCTGCAAAGCATCGTTGGCTCTGGACATATTCTTTGATCACTTTTTCAGATGTGACTCATCCAGACTCTCTCTCTCCATGATGCCCCGGGCTGGCCAAGCGTGCGGAGCACTGGGCTGACCTGCACTCTCCAGCGCTGTCCACAGACCCATACAGCTGTGTCTTGGCTGCCTCCATCCCCTCTGACACAGGCATGACTGCAGCCTTTCAGCGGAGATCTAGCACATCCTTCCAGCATAGCACCAAGAAAATTTTCTTGGGTCTAATGGGGCCCGTGGAAGCGAGGGTTGGGGACTGTCAAGCCATAGGCTGGCAGCAGAGGCTGAGACTCAAGCCCTTATAAACCCTTATGCTGAAAAGTATGATGTTTGTGGGACCCTGACTGTGAGTACCACACACAAACACAGGAAGGAGCTCTCATCAGCGGGGGTAAATTAGTTTTCTTCCACTGACGAGAACAAAAAAGAAAATAATGTATATCTTTCATTTGAGTTAGGAAGACCTGAAAAAAGCCCCAGTGAGTGAATACATCAATGGGATTGCATCGCCCATTCATGGATGCGTAATGTCATACCTTGAAATATCCTGATTCTGGCCCAAATACAAACACATGAAGAAACACAGGCATGTGCAGAGATCCCTGGTCAGCTCTGATTTATCTCCTCTGTGCTTTTTGGTGCCATGCTTTTTTAAAACAGGGATCTCCCTGAGTAATGACATGTGGGTAGCAGGTACGGTGCCGCTTCCCAGGTAATCTGTTACAGCAGACAAGAAACAGATTTCTCAGCCCTAACAGCCTCCTCTCCAGTACAGTGCATTTCCCACTGGCTATCTCCAGTGCCTGTGCTGTCGCAGAGCAGGCAGTGGCTGGGTGTCACCACCCTTCACCGTGCTGAAAGTGAGAAAAGCAACTGTCCTGGCATGAAAGGCCCAATGCAGCAAGGACAGGCACTCAAACACATGATCAGGAAAGATCGTGACCATTCATACTATATCAGATCCTCAATGAACATTCCCCTTCCCTCGTAATCTTTTTTTCCAGTGGGCATTATTACTCAACATTGAAAACAAGTCGGGAAACCTTTAGTGGCTAGTTCAGGGCTCAAGTTTCTGTTTATGTATGTACATATACTGTATATGCAAAAATACCATATTGATTCCTGGCCATTCACTTTCTGCACTGTATTACAGCTATAAAACAGAAAGGTGGGTGTGGTCAGGGAGTAAAATTAAAGAAAAGCAACAGACTACCTACAAATACCAAAATGTTAGAGAAAAGAGAGCAATGCCAAGCAAATTCTTTGAGTCTGGTCAGAGCAGCTTCACTGAGCCAGCTGTAGGTACAAGGAGAATCCACCCAGGCAGGTGCAGGCCTTTCTCCTTCCCTCCTTGGCACAACTATTTATATCCCTTTCTTCATGTATTATATTTAATATCCAATATATATTATATATTTATACACTAAGATACAATATTGCATTCATTTTAGCCTGTCCACAGGCAAGTTGCCCTGTTATGCCTCCAAGCATCTATACCGTATCATTCTGCCTATAACCTTAAAACTGAAATGCCATGTCATATTTTCTACCATCGGTAGCAAGTGTTATCTTACCTTATATTCTATTATATCATTGTACTTTTCTCCCTGCTTGATAAGCTGTCAATATTGTTTTGGCATGAGAAATTTCCATCTTATGCATCAGATGATCTCCATGACCTTTAAGCAAGTTGCCAGTAAGATAGTTTACTCACATTGATGTGAGAAAATAATATGTCTTCTGCCCGGGTCACATGACATGATCATTACATGATTTTTTCCCAAAATTATTAAATTTTGCACATTTTGGGGGTGGAAGACCTCTGTGGAAAATGGAAATTACTAGATTTCTTATAATTTCAATTAACTACAAAGAATTAAAAGGGCTACTTGCCATTGCTTCACCCAAGCAGCACATCCCAAATTCCCACACTACACATCACTGTCTTTTTTAACTTATCTTTTTTCTATTTTTTGTAACTGCTCAGCCTTGTGCAAGGAATGTTTTAATACAATTGTCTTTGCAGTGTCTTGTATTAGCAGGAGGATGTGATCACAAATATCACATCCTTTTGGCATCTTTTTGGCTCTCTGCGCATAACAAAAATGTCAAATAGATTTTAATGAAAGGCTGCATGCTTGTGGGTATTGACAGTTTGACATAGAATCCTAATTTTCAGATGTCTTGTTCTTACCGTTTTTAACACATAAATACTTGCAGTATAAAAGCAAGGCACCAAAACCACGGAGAGCCAGTATTTATATACCATCTTCCTATTCTCAATGGGCTCTGCTCAGCAATGTGCCCAATTTCTGTGGTTTTTGGCCTGAGAGTTTTTGCAGCTCAGCTGCAATCATGTCTAATCCCAATTTAGAAACCAAATTATTTCTTTTCCTCAACCACAGAACCTGGGCTCCCGCCACTGCTGCACCCACATGGGGCTGTGGGTGGGGGGCAGCAGGACAGCCCCAGCCAGGGGTGGGACAGAGCAGCAGGGTGCAGAGTTGCTGGGGGGGGCCATGGACACCCCAGCAGGGAAATGTGTTCCATCTGGTCACATGCTTCATGCCAGCTTCATGGACTGTAGAGACCATCCCATGAAGGGTAGCAGTGTCCAGGAGAGGTCTCTGCACCAGGGGTCCCTCGAGGTATCCATGCATAGGGACTGCACATGTATATATATTTGTATTCGTTTATTTAACTGGAACTGGGCTTCCTTCTCCCACGTTCTCTGTGCTGGAGTGAGTGATAGCTCTTTGTTTCTCTGTAGAGAAAACCTCAAGACTTCAGAAACAGGGCAGGTGGCTCCCTCCATCATTTCACTTGACTACTTCCTATTTCAAGCACCCTGTACCGTTATCTTTGGCTACTTCTGCACATAAGTAAGGGAAGATCAGAGCAACTGTTTATTCAATGAGATATTAGAGAATAATAAAACTAAAAATTAGAGCCAAATAGCATTAGGAAACTCCACTGGGTAAGATAATCTCCAAAGTTTTTCACAGGCAAAATTTTAAGGCAGCCATTTTCTTTATCAGCTTTAAACTCCCTCATGGCCATGGAGTCTACCAGGTCTTTTCTTTGCACCACTACAGATGGGTGGCTCAGCTCTAGGACTTCCTCCCCTCCCTCCCACAGCAGCAGGGCAGAGGAGGTCTTCCAGGTGTCTGCTCCTTGAAACTGCCCCATTCCTGCCATATGTGACACTGATTATCCTTGGTATTAATGATGATTCCCAGCTTTGCATGGTGAGCAAATTTCGTCAGCACATTCTCTTGTCTTCAAGATCAAGATGGAGGCTGATCCTGAGAGGCAACCATTGGCTTCTCCCTAGACCGGTACTTTGTCTTTCAGTGTGACCCAGCCCCATCTCCCTCCCCTGCCTTGCTGTTCAGGTACTTATCTTGCCTTAATAATTTCCCACATGGCACTGTGTCAAATATTTTACTGCGAGAGTTGAGATCTACTTAATTTCTTTTATCTAGAAAATCAATGATCTCATCAAAGCAAGATATCAGGTTTGTCTGGCATAATCTACACTTGGTAAAGCCGTGCAGCATTTTAGACCATTTTGCAATGACTTCTTTGGTTATTAGTTCTTCAAAACCATGTCCCAAGATTTGCACCTGGCAGATCAGCTCAGCAGCCTTGATGGCCTGGCTACAGCTCTGCATTGCTGCACGACTGTGGCCATGTGGCCTCAGACTGTTCCTGTGAGGGCCACCTTTCTCTTTCCCTTCCATATACTCAGACAAAAAAAAAAACAAAACATGAAGCACTTTTTAAAATTATTATTATTGATTATTTTATTTGATGGGGTTTTGTTCATCTAAGGCTGTCCTGTATCTTATGCCTCCATCACCTTCTCTGCCATTCTCAAATATCTGTGCAAGTTAGATGATCTAGAACAGCCTTGGGACATCATCTTTGTACTGTTTCCATGAGACTACTGCAGAGACTTACAACTCCAGACAGCAGGTCATGAGCCCAGTTGGACTTCAGAAACCCAACCAACACTACTGGCTTTTTAATCTTTGTTAATTTAAATGAGTTTGCATCACTGGCAAAACACTCACTGCAGCTCTGCAAATAACACCAAAGAGAACAGATCAATGTAATGCCCTATTGACAAAGTCTGAACTATAATACATATATTTTGTACATTTTTATTGTGTTCATGTATGTTGATTCATAGCTGTTTATCAATAAATACCGCACAAAGTCTTATACTATAACTGTCACCAAAAATTATTTAGTGCTGGGATAATAACAAATTTTATGTGGGCAGAGATCTGCTGTGCTAAGATGTTGAACTATAGACGGACAGAATTTCCTGCTCTATAGAGCACCAGCCTAAGGGAAGTTGCTGATTTCTATCCACTATATAGAGTATGCAGGTGTCCATGCATGTATCTATATGCCCATGCTCGTGAAAGTCACATAGGCGTTTGCCTCACATATTTATAAAACTATTTCCTCCTAAAAAAAAAAAAGGTGTTAAAAGGCCTATGACACGCTTAAAACAAGACAGATTCAAGAACCATGAAGTTAAACACTTATCAAACTTGGAAGCCATTAATAGCCTCTCATCAATTATGCCTCAGAAACAATTACAAAGGGCCAAATATTGCAGCCCTTCATTGAGCAAATCTCCCCTTGAAGTCCCTGAGAGTGTTGCTCAATTAAAAGCTGCAGAATTTGGTCCAAACTTAGCAATTTAAGTGCCATGGTGTCTATTTTTACAGCAGAGGCTTTTGCGCGGGAGGTCCCCAGCACAGCCAGGAAGCAGTCCCACTCCCCAGCAGTGTGTCTGCCCGAGCCTAGGGACCAGAAGACCATTCCTCTCTGTCTCTATTAATACACAAACAAAACAGCAGAACTTTTTCCTGTCTGTGCATGATAGTTGGGGTTAAGGTACGAAGCATGCAAACATAAACCCCCCAGAATATTTATTAAAATCCATTTGATTAAATTTACCAAAATATACCACAAACTTTCAAAGGGAAAAAAAGCCTTAACTTTTTAATGTAAAAAATATGTAAATATATTCCTGGTAAACGTGACCTTTGTGTGCTGTACCAAATGACTATAGTCTTGTGTTTCAAAGATATTCTTCTTTGAAAAATATCCATTGCTATGTCATTTCCTTGACTAAGTAGAAATAACAGAGGTTATGCTTCAGCTATACACAATAATATTATTTCTTTTAATACATAAATGTGCCAAAAGGTACGTATATAAAGAACACTGATAGAGCTCCTGGAGCTGTTCTCTGCTTTCTATTGTTACAAACAATAATTTGAGGAGAGAAGAAAAAAAATCCCACAAAGAAGGATTTCAGCTTAACACAAGCAATACTCCTCCTGCACATCTTTCCTTTTATGCAGTTTTGTTTCAGTGATTTGAGCATGTTCTAATTTTGTCATTCAAGCCATCTGACTTTCACTGCTCTATACAAACAAAACCTAATTTAGTCTGAGATGTTTTAAGTCATAACAATGACGGATGGCCAAGGTTCAGGTGTGCTAGAATATTTAAATACCTAGTCTATATTTTCCTGATATAAAGACAGGCAGCTTTTTGTACTCTGATTAATTATGATTTTGTGTCTGAAAAAAATAGCTCTTTCAATTCTACATTATTAATTGGTTATTTAATTAGGGATTCTGGTAGCTTCAGATGTTGGGTAGCTAAAATTGTGCTGTCGTTTAAAAAAAAAGAAAAGACTAGCTCCATACCGTTGCCTTTTTGTATCTTATGAAGGTCACAATAAGATGTGATTGTTTGGCACAGCAGCAGTGAATTATGCCACCCAGACAAGCTTTTAACCTATGTGCCTTCACTCTGAGTGAGACACACAGGGATATGCTCTCTTTAAACAGTTCTCTATTGAAGAGGATTCAATCACCATAATGAATCTGAGGCCAGGCAGCAATCTTCTTCACTGAAAGAATTTCTAAAAGATTGTAGAATTTGTAAAACGAACAGCTCACAGACTAAATGGCTGTGTGGGTGAATCAATTATTGCAGGGCTCACAGTAGTCATAATATTTAGTACATATCATAGTGTGTTTCAGGTACAATAAGATACGCTAGTTTCTTCCCATTCCTGCTTGAAAGTGGTATGTGCTCCACCAACTTAGTCAATCTTCAGGATCTAGTTAGAACTAGTATTAAGTCAATAAAAAAATCCATCTGCAGCTGCAGTGCATGTACCAGGATCCAGGAGACTCACATTGCTAAACAGTAATTGTATTAAAACGTACACCACTGAGCCGGTCATTGGGAAAACACATGATGTATCGTGAAACACAAAACACATCAAGGGCTGAAATATTTTTAGAGGTACAGTAGGGCCAATGCCTAACAGCTTCCTTATTAATACAACAATTATTTTATTTTGACAGCACCATTTATAACCATATAGTCTGTGTCCATCTACCCGTATTTCCATTAATCAATGGATTTGAAGACAACTGTCATAATTTCATTTTATTATGACTTATAGGTTCATTGCAGTTCACTTAAAAGTTGCAATGAGCAAGACACTGATGGGCAAGAACTGGACCTTTACGGGCTGCCCAGTGCTGGATGGCACCAAGCAGCCATGCCCTGGGTGGCACCCAGGGAGAGTGGGGACACATGGGGTGAGCCAGGATGCCAAGGGGGGCAACAGAGCAAGCTGGATGCTGGAGAGGTGCCGAAGCCATGCTGGTGGATTAAAAAGGTGAACAGGCACTTCTGCTTGCAGGTAGGACATACAAACGCTCCAGCCGACAGCAGGATAATGCTAGGATGCTATTGAGAAAATGGGAAGGGCATGATTCAGCCTTGAGAAAGGAAGCATTTCTGCCAAAATAAAAAGCCTTAATGGCACCAGGATATAGCTCCAAAGAACCTGAGGACAATTCTCAAACCTTTGGCCAGGCCACAATTTTGCACAAATTGCACCCAGCCACCTGCAAGCAAACGGAGACCCCTGGCACATGACTCTGCGGTTTGGTCATGCCGAAGCCGAGTCACTGTGTCACGAAACCATGTCAGAAACCACCAAATACACTTTCACATTGGCTACAACCTCCCCTAAAACGCATAGGGCTAGATGGCAAACAGGGTGTCCCTTTAATGAAACTACAACATATTAAAAATTATTACAGCTTCGTCTTTTCAGGTTTTAGACAATGTAATGTGATTTATTCAAAGAAATGCTGATGATTAGACATTAAATGGTACTAAATATTCCACTTCCTCTGTGCTGCCTGATAAACTGGTTTCATTAACATTATAAGTAACAAAAGTTTCCATTTCAGTCGGCCCATTTTGTTTTCCTCATGATCTAAGTTGCAGCTGCACAGCACTATATTATAGGGACCTTGCAGAGTGGCAGCTTTGGGCTCTCCATCACTCCCCATGGTTAAAGGGACCGAGCCGGCTGCCGGTGGCACACACGGGGCTGTCCTGGCTCGGCATCCCGGCCCTCTCCTGCCGCAGGTCCCCGGGGGCCGCCGCCAGCACCCTCCCTGGCCAAGCTGAGCTGGCACCTCTTTGCCCCGCTCCCCAGCCTGCAAGGGACACCCCCACAGCAGGTTTCATCCCCCACAGCTAGCACAATCACCCCAGCTCCACTGACATTGCCACCGCTTTTTTTTCCTCAAGAGATTTTTCTTTAGCCACGAAGTCTCTCCCTATTAAATCATGTGCCTCAGCCTTAAGTGCGGGTTAACACTGTGCCCTGAGTGGAAGCTACTATATTTGTCAAGGGTACCTCTGTGATTTATCTCTGCCAGCCCTATAGAAGAACTCAGAACTGGATATACAGTGCCTCTATATAATTTCCAAATTCAGCCATTCTGCCTGCTCCCTCGGAGACCCTGCTTGGGGCCTAAAACTGCTTGAATTATGGCTAATTCCCAATTCAGGCCCTTATTTCATGCCCTCCCCCATGGCCACCACAGCCCTGCAGCACCAGGTAGGGCTGCCTTCTCATAGTGCTCATGCTCCCTCCCAATGCACTGCAGCTTGCCCAGTCCCTTCCCCAGCCTCCGGTCATGTCCACCCTCTTCCAGTGAAAACAACCCTTTGCAAAAAGCCATGGAGACACTTTCTGAAAGTCCTTTTGAAAGTAAGACTACACCTGAAACACCAGTGCTCTGGTATTTAATAAAACCTCACTCCTGCAGTCGGGCAGCACTGCCTGCTCAGGGTGGCCCTGGCTGTATTTTGGGTGGGTGGCAGGGGTTGGTCCAACCACCTCCCATCATTACACAGGAGAAAATGCATCTCCTTCCATATCCCCAAACTGCTGAATCAATGGGGCAAAGCAGCCCCACTTGCTTAATGTAAATCTGGAACAACCCCAGTCACGCCAGTAGGCTCACTCCAGATTTACTGCTGTGTATCCAAGCGGTGGATTTGGCCCCGCGTCCTGTGGGATAGGCATCAGCCCCCACCCCTTCCCCCTAAGCTCTTCCCCAGGTGCCCATGCAGAGGAGACCCAGCAGCACCGAGCCTGGGTGCTACGTCCCTTCCTCCTCCTGCATCTCGGGTAGTGTCTCCACACACATGGAGAGATATTTAGATAGCTGTATATTATTGTTTATGTAAAGCCATAGCTTTCCCTTGATTGCAAGGCATGGTGGGGCTGCTGATGAGGTTTGCTGTTGACATTTCTGCATTAGCTGGCTTTTGTCAATCCTGGCAGGCTGAGAAATTCTATCTTAAGGGCTGTTCTTTATTAAATTTGCAAGATACAAAACTGTGACTGACTCTTTTCTTTGGTGAATGTATAAATAATAAATCCAGATTGCTAAAAATAACAATTAAAATATTGCTCAAATTTAAAGGAAAAAAATTGGTAATTTTCAGACAGCTTTGTGAGCGCTGCGAGAGCAGGCAGAGGCAGCGGGCAGCGTGTCTCCTCAAGGGCTTTTGACAGCTGTCAATATTCAGAGTACTTGAGGAGGAGGACAGGGTTGGGGAAAAAAAAAAACGTGCCTGAGCCAAGCCGCTATGTGTTTTACCAAACTTTGTCACAGAGTCTTTTATACAACTCCTTTATGCAGGATCTGTGACATAATTCCTATTTTTTTCCACCAGCCATTATATATGATAAATAAAACAATGCACTGAAAACACTGAAATCTCTCATCAATGTCTTTGTGAAAAGGGCCCAGATAAATGAGTCTTGGAATCAAAGGCAGATTACATGACTGACCATGTATCATCCTCTATGTATTGAACATAGTCTTTGTAAAGATAGAGCGGTAATAAAAAGTGGTATTGTGTGCTGTGAAAGGCTGTGTGGGTCTGTGCATGACTAATCTGTCTTTCTGCATTATTTTATTCAATCTTCTCTGACTTTATGCCTTTGACATTTTTGCTACACTCAGTAAATTTGAGTGAATAGGCAATTTTAAAGAATTTTTATAGGGCTTCAGAGAAGTCATACGCAGACTGTATCTTTGTTCAGATTTAACAGTTTAAATATTTCCTTTGTCTAGGATGCAGAGTAATCTTTACGCAGAGGAGAAGAGGGGGATGGGGTAGGAAATGCCTAAACCTCCCTTAATATTTTGGCAACCTTTTGGCAGAGCTGGCAGTGGGAGCAGCACGGCGGGGCCAAGCCCCGTGGGCGTGGGGCACCCTGGGGAGTGGGGGGCAATGCTGCCGGATCAGGCCCCAGCACGGCGGCCAGCTGGTCTGCACTCAACTTTGCCACCTCTGCCGAAGGGCTGCGGGAACACCGGCTCCCTCAACAAAACTCAGCTGGGAAGCAGATGAAATGTTTAAAGGGCTATTGTGAATATAGGCTTAAATATGATCCTCTTGCATCAGCCAATTTCTCTGACAAGATATTGCAAGGGTTGCTGTTTCTTAGTAAATAATGATTTTATTGCATCTCTTTAATGAACTGATAACGTGATACACAGTAAATTATCTGCATCTATAACATTACTGAGGATAAGCAGCGTGGTTTTAGTAATTTATACCACAGAGAGACATGCATTATAAAAATAGGAAAATTATTTCCTTTGTTAAATTGTGCAGAAGTCTTTACCTGAGGAACACCAGACAGATTAATCTCCAGAGATCCACTTGCTTGTATTTAAGCTGTTGAACTGTTCGCTGTATTTTCCTCAGAACAGTTGAAAAAAACATTTTGAGCGCCAGAATTGACACTGTGGGTATTGTTTCTGCTCACACAAGTTATTAAAATAATTACTAAGCTATTTTGAGGTAACTTGAAGCTTTCTTTAAAACTTAAATCCAAATCTGAAGGAATTAGCGTAAATGATTTGCATTGATGAAACCTGAAGCATCGCAGACAGCTCACCCGGGCACCTCCTGGCAAGGCAGCCCCAACTGCACAGTGCACCCCGGGCACTCGCTTAGCCCTGGCAGGGGCTGCTACGGGTTAGAGCAGGCATTGCTCGGGGGGGGCTGCGGAGGGCCTGATGCCAGATCCTGGAGCAGCAGCAGCAGCAGCGGTGGCACCTGTGGCATCACCTCGTGCCACAACACTCGCAAGCGAGCCTGAAAGTATTTGGGCCTTGTCGGCTGGCTGCAGGCACCCGGGGTGCTCACTGCCATAGGGCTGCTCCAGCCCTGGGGTGTAGCAGGATGCTCACCTCCCATTTCAGCCCAGGCAGAGGCCCGCACTGACTTTCCTCGCCAGCTACAGAGGGCCCAACGTGGCCTGGCAGCAGGGCTTTGCCACCCGAGCAGGGGCAGGGGTGGGTGCTCCACCCCCACCCACAGGGGATCGGTCTCTGCAGGTGTAACACTGGAGAGGGGACCACGTGCTGGTGAACCTTCCCGAGCTGGCTGTTAGCACAGGGCAGCTGAGAAGAGAGTTATAATGTACCACGGTTTTGTTTGTTTGAGGGTTTGGAGGGGGGAGTTTTGGTTTTAATTTTTGTTTTAGTGTCACCATTAACCTTGCAAAGAGATCAGACAATACTGACAAGCCGGAATCCCAGAGCACTCCACAGGCTGGGTTGCCCCATTAATCCACAGCCCATCCTTGCGAGAGGAGCACATCGCCAGCAGATTACAATCTTGCTAGATGTAATCATGCTTTAGCGTCTTACTTCAAAATTTTAACGGGTAAAAATTTCCCATCTCGGTGCGAGATTACATCATGAATTCCCTCTGCCTCGTACAGCAGGGATGGAAAAATACTACTTTTCATCCTTGCACAACGCTTGATGTAAGTTTCTGAAAATGAGCCCTCTAGTAAGCCTAAAAATGTAGGATAATATGATTCATTTCTAGATCTCTGATAATAGATATGGTTTCTGTTACTCCGCTACCACATCAAGGATTACTCCTGCTCCTTCAGGAAGGACACGGTACCCTCCTCCTTGCGAACCGTTACCATAAAGTGGGATAAACAACAAATACCACCTTATCACTAGCTGCGAGGAGCAGTTCCCATTGATTCATGACGCTAAACACCTCAAGGCTGGATCGAGTCACAGGTCCCTTTCTCGCAAATATTATTTTCACGAGACCGTCATAAAATGTAGGGAGCCACCGTAAGTGGGTTCGGTTTTGTTTACAAAAAATGTTTTACAACTTGCAGGAATTCCTCCCAATATCAGCCATTAACAACCCCGAGATGGCATTTGCATTTTTATAACCTTGTTACTTAAAAGTGAAAAAGTAGAAGGAAAGACTTAGCGATAGCGATCCCTGTGCGCTTTAATCCCAGCCTGAGCTTTTTATGCTTGAGAGCACCTTATGATGCTGTAACTAACCTCAAACCTGGAGCAGCGGGAGGGCAACAAACCTCCGAATACAGCAATGTCATGCTTTACAGGCATACTCTCTGCAACAGCATGAATGAGGAAAAAAACCCCGTTGCCTAGGAAACACTCTAGTCTTGGTAATTATTACTGTAACTGTCTGCACACCCCACCTATAACAGAAATGAATAATAAATTATAATCACTGACTGGCAGCTTTCCGCCGGTGCTCGCGCTCAGCGCTGCTACCTACCGGCCCGCGCGGGGAACTGCCGGCCGGGCCGCGCGCGCGCCCGCGCCCCCGCCCCCAGCCCCTCGCGCGCGGCCCCGCGGCGCGGGAGAAGTCCGGCGGGCTCGCGCTGAGCGTGACGGATCGCCGGTGACCCGTGACGCCGGCAGCACCGGGCGCGCGGCGGCCAAAGGAGCGGTGGGCGGCGGCTCCTTGCGGGTCTCCACCGGGCCCTCGCGATCCGTCAAACTCCACCGTCAACAAAGACGTGCCATTTGTCTTAGGTTGTCTTAATTCACGGTACAGTGCGGAAGGACTTCCATTGGAAGGCGAGTTTGTTTAGAACTGAGAACGCTTGGAGTGATTTACTGGATTTGATTTAAAAGACGCAGCGGGAGTTGGCAAAATTCACGTATCATGGGGTTAATGTGGGTTAGAATGGAGCTATTTGTAATACAAAAATATTGCATACCAAATACACACATCTGATTTCTTTTAATCCCAGCTCATTTTTTGCAACATAAATCACTTTGTTAAAATGAACAGCTAAAACAGCTGGTTTAGACACTCTTGAAACACACAAAATCTGCTGCTTTAGATGCTCTAAGTGAGCAATGAAAAGTGCTAAGTGCAACTAGTCTTACAGGAGAGAGAGGGAAAGAAATCCAGTTTACCTCTGAATGCATGGCAGACTCCATCGACCCAGGCCAGGCCTGCAGCTCCTGGCACACACGCAGCTGCACCAAACACACAACGTCCACTACCTTTTCCTTCAGCTTCTCCAGGCCAGACATCCTCAGCTTCAGAGGGGCAGTGTCCCACCCATGCAACCCCTCCTCTGGGTTCCATCAGGTGCCCAACTTACTTGTGGCCAATTAAAGAAGATTAAAGAGTCAAATTTGCCTCCCAATGAGGAGTGGAAGGGAAGCAGGTAATTTGCAGTGCATAATTGATGCAATCACGGCCCCACAAAGGGCTGTATGGGGCAGCAGCAGGGCTGTGGGGTACACCACGGCTGGGACACATTCATTGATTTGTCCCCATGGCCATCCAATGCCCACACAAGCAGCTGCCACCACTCTCATTTTGGACCAAAGACATTTCGTGCAGTGATGTCTTTCCCCATTGTTTTCTCCTGCTGCATTTCCATCTGCCTGGTTGCACTTTCAGCTGGCACTGCCTGCCCATGCTCAAGCAGGCCAGGGACACTGGGACGGGGCACAGTACTGGTAAAGCCCGAGTGAAGAGACCAAAGATGAAGGGTCATTCCAGCCTGCAAACCCTCTGACAATTAAATATACTGCAGAAAGGGCACAGACTCATTCAGGCTTCCTATTAGGGAAAACACTCGTGCTTAGTTTTAAGCATGTGGTTAAATTCATTCTTCTTTGCAAAATCTTTGAGACATAAGCACATGCCAAAGTGCATTCCCGAGTAAGGATGCTTCCCTGAACCAAGGCCGTAATTCATTAAAACCCAAGGTGCATTTATGCTACTTTTTCCCATGAACAGGGATGTGAAAAAAGGGGAGGGGTATTGAAGAAAACAAGCAAAGAATTAATTTTGATGTGCAACTGATCTATGGTGACAAGGGGCATTTGGTTTTGTTGAAGTAACTAGAAGTGGGAAGCATTTCAGAAGATATATAAATAAATCTTTTTAAAGGGGTTTCTCTCTCTTTCTCTCCTTTCCCTCTAATTAGCCATGACTGGTAGTCTTGGATCTCAACCCCTAGTTATTTAAAATACATATTCATGGCACTATATTTTACAGTTGCACTGTTCTGGTTACAAAATAGCTTCTACTTTTCTAGGACATAATTTCATTTTGTTTAGCCAAGAATTCATTAAAGAAGCTATAAATAACCTCCTTTAAATATTTAGCCGGGAATAGAGGGTGGACTGGCATTGATGGCTTATTTTAGTACTAATGCAATATGTTTTTTTAAAAAAAAGAAGTCCGCATTTGTGCATGAATCAAGTTAATCATTAACACTTTCAATGTGATTCTTGGGATCTGCTTAAAGCAGAGGTTGTCCCCTCCCAGCCGGTAAGCTTTGGGCACAGCAGAGCTCACAACTTTCCCTTCCGTTTTCCTGTCAGCAAAACATAACTTGTTCAGTATTGCGGGGAAAACACAGCCCCCCAGCTTCGGGAGGCTGCTCCCCAGGCAGGGGCCCCAGCTATCGGCCCCTTCTTGCCCCTCCTGCTGCCACACAACTTGGCCAGCATTCTCTGCCCATGAAACTACACCACCTTCCCAAGCACACAGCAGAGAACATCAGAGTTAGAGGGAGTGCAGCATTTTTTTTTAAAAAGTCACCATAGAGAAAAGTCCCAATGCCTTCACCTCCCTTTCAAGCACAGAGAGAAAAGTATTGAAGAAGGAGGAGTTGGTGATTCTGTTTTGATGAATGAAGCTGCACTATGAGCGAATCCACTGTGATCCGAGCAAAGGATACAAGTGCAATGCACAGTTATTGTAGGGGAAGGTGAGGAAATGGCCTTAGCTGACACGCTCGTCACAGACAGCCAAGATTTGGAAAACCAGGTGCTGGTGATTCCCAGGCTGCATGTTTACAAAGCCACAAATCCTTCCTTACACCTCCCAAGTCTTTTGACCTCACTTTTTGGTCTGTGATCTAATGATGTCAGCTGGAAAGTAACATCGGTTTAAGGTACTCCAGCTCCCCATGCTCTCTGCCAACATTTTCCCTTATCCTTGATCAACGTGTTGCCTAACTGCTGATACAGACATGCTGAGAAAGAGATTAGGAAACTTGTACAGCTATTGAAAAAAAGCACAAAACCAAACCCCGTAGTCATTCAAGGGGTGGCCCCAAAAAAGTCTGTGTCAGCACAAGGCAGGGGAGGGCAAGAAGACAGGAAGGAGCTGCTGGGCAGGGACTCCTAAAGCCAGGATTGCTCTCAGTCAAGAAAAGGATACACAAAACTGCACCCAAGTGCTGTGGTGCTGTTGCATTTTGAAATAAAGTTGAAGCATTAAGACATTTTTCCTTAGTGCTGACTCCCTCTGGGTATTCCCAAGACAATTACAATGTTTTCTGAGTATACAAAAGAACTAGGAGATTTTGTAATCGGCGTCTGAGTTTATGCTTCTCTCCTTAAGAGCATTCCATTTCCATGGACACTCATTAGCAGGAGGTTGAAACAATGGCAGAAGAGAATCTTGGACTGCTTTTATGTCCATGTGGTAGTAAACACTTCGAGCTAAAAATGCAAGTTCAAAATAAAAACCTCTCCATGTTGTTTTCAAATTAGTTGTAAAGCAACAAAACACAACTTCCACAGCTTTTTTACTGAAAATTTAATTTTACAAAATACCCTTTTCCACCAAAGAAACTTCCCTGCAATGTATATGAACCCAGTGTTTCATAGATCTGTACAGTGAGATACCAGAGAGGTTTGAAAGAAGGAAAAAAAACTTTTAGCAGACACCTAGTTGCAAAACCTACAGCAATGTGAATACAAGTGTGTCTTAAAATGCTAAAGCAAGTAATACAATATAATTGGTGAACCTATTTGAAATACGAAAAGTTTCCTTAAAGTGGTCCATATGGTATGTAGAACATCACAGCTGGCACAAAACTGCCTGTATTTAGGTTTAAACACAAAAACAATGTATGTAAGAAACAGTTTTTGAAAAAGAACCCAAGTGCTGCTATCATAAGGCAAACACACAAAGGTGCTGACAGCACACGGAAATCAACAAAATAAGATGAATACTCAAGTGTTCAAATACTGAACTATTTTTTTCATGTTGCCAATAAACGTTTAAAAGATAACGCCAAATTAACATAGGACACCCTTTTAACTAGCTAGGTGTGACGCATATAGCTTTACATAATCTCAACAAATGTGAAACTAGGCATGAGTACTCCAACTTCAGCTGGCTAGGCAGGGCCTAGTTAGTGTGTTGCATTCTGGCAGCTTTGAATTTTGAAATCCTTTTTCTAGTTTCTTCCGATGCTTCGGATGAAACTTCCTCTGATTTTCGCTCCAGTATGGTGGGCAGGACTGGGTGAGCAATGCCTGGGTGTGGTATTAAGGAGGGAGACAAAGGCTCCTTTTCTATAACAGTTCCGGAAAATGCCTACAACAGAAGAGAATACTCAAAATGAGCTAATAAAATGCAAATGTGAAGCTATGCCCATAAGGTCATTACCCTATATTAGCCTGATTAGGATTGTTATTTCTTTTAATCAGAAGTAAAGAAATATCTTTAAATCAATGATTGTTCCTTGCATAAGTAATGAAATTGTAAATAACCTCAAAATATAGCTTGTTCAAAAATGACTGAAAGACAGTGTCTTAAAAGTACTACTAATCTCATTCCTCCTGCATAAATAATCTAAAAGTTTGCTTCCTTACAGACACATGCTCAAGAAATAAAACAACTGATGTAATATAGAGTTTCATTTTGGATAAGAAATGGAGAGATTTTGCAAAGTTGGAGTATGTCAGCATTTCCATCACACGTCATATTTTATGACTTAATCTCTTCTAATTGCATCAAGCTGACTCACTGCATACAAATTGGCAAGCACTTTTGTTTGTTCTTTTCTCCTTACCAAATACAATCAAAAATGGTGAAAGCAATTTATACTTAAGAGAACAGCAAACTTGCTTCCAACTACTTCTACCTGTAACAGGTCTAATAAACACATTTAATGTTTAAAAACAATAATTTATATGCCACTGATTATATGACTTAATCCTTTTTAACTTAGCTAAGAAATGAGCGCGATTCTTGGAAAACATTGGAAAAAAGGCAACCCAGAACTACTTTTCATAAACATATTGAAGAGCAAATCACCCTACTATGTACTGAAAACAGAAAATTCAGAATGCCTAAGGACAAGGGGAAGCAGTTTACATCCAAGGTTTGATGCTCATACTGGGGACAAAAGGAATGCACACCAGATTTATTAACTATGCTTAGTTCTGCTTTTTCATAACTCAGTTTAGCAAGAAAAACAAAGCAAAACCAACCAGCCAGTCTTTTCTTGCAGGACCTGCAAAAAAGCAGTGTTTTTTTGTTTTCTGCTCGAATAGCCAAAGTATGCCTAAAGCTGTGCCTGTACACAACTGTGTTATTCTAACAACACACTCGTTTTCAAAAACAGGTAAGCAAAATACAACCTAAAATGACTGTGGTAAAATTAGAAACAAAAAGAAAATAAGTTACTGTGTTGCAAACAGTAATAGAGAACTAATGTATTTCAAACACCCACAAAAACAACCAAAAGCAAAGCCAGCAGCATTTAAAAAGGCATGCCTAACCGAGTGTTTTGCTCACTCTCCTTCAGTTACTTAGAAAACACATTATATTGTAGAGAATAATCATGCCATATTCAGAAAATGGACTAATGGGTAAGATCTAAAGTGTACTTAGATGTTTTATAAAAATATAGCAAATATATTCCAGAAAGTATACAACGTGAAGTGCTAACTCTACAGATGGATCTTCCGCCGTGAATCTTCACATCCTGCCTGGATTTGTCTGTAGCTGTTTGTATGAAAAATGACAATAAACAATAGATTTTATGAGGAATTCATTTCTTGCCAAAAATATTTTTTCTATAAATAGTGTATTCATTGAACTTGGGAACTACTGAAAACTCAGTTTCACCTAGTTTGAGAAAATTAGTGGGAGTTCTTACAAAATAGAAGTTAAGAATACTCTATGCCATAAATTTCAGAGCAGCAGCTACATTTAATTCTAGTACCCACCCAGTCACTAAGCAACTGTACATTCTCCCTTATGTTGTACAGTCTCTTTCCTTTATGATGAAGCCCTAAACTTGTGAAAATAGGTTTGTTTGGGATCACTAATGGCCCTGGTCTGGAACAGGATGAGTAGAGGTGCAATGCTTCCTTCCACAGGGCAATTTCTCTGCCTTTGGCAAGTCCAGATAATAACTCAGCTGATATCAGTGTGTTTTAAAACTTAAAAACACCACCTGGAAACTAGTTGTCTAGTAGCTGTGCAATACGGGTTACAAAGGATCAACTCTCCCCTCTCATCAACTACAAAGCACAGATTTTTCTCTTTTTTTGTTTAATCCTGCTGTATATCCTGCAGTGAAGTTTTCAGTATGACCCAGTAGACATGACACTGGTTCAAGGAACACTGACAAGTGACTACTGTGTCAGATCTTTACAGAAGAGCTTCAGGTCTCAGGGAAGCCGTCTGACTCGTCTCCTCCCCTCTGCCCCTAGGATGCATATGACACAAGCTTGTCACCTGATGATATCCTCCTGAAGCAAATGAGGTAGGAGTTAGAAAATTATTTTAAAGAAATTAAACTGATGGTATAGGCAACTACAGTCATTAGATTTCTTGTTTTCACCCCGCCAACAATCAACAATTAACTGAAAACTGTACCTCGCTTGTCCCTGAAGAGGAAGGAAGCTTTTTTGGTAGCTGCTGCTGCCCCTCCTCCTCTTCCTCCTCCAGTATGCCTTCACTGTTGTCACTCTGAGTAGCTTCATCACAGCTAATACTCCTCTGAACTCCTCGTCTGTCATCAAACTCAGCAGCACTGTTCTCACTGGTATCGCTACAAACACTGTTCTCTCTGCTTCGAGACTTCAAAATTGATTTACGAGGGACATATTCTCCATTCACAACATCAACAAAGACTCTATAAAGGAAAATGTTAGCTTTAATAAACCACTTCAGGATCAGATGACAAATTTACAGTGATCTTGCTTTGTCTTTTGTACAAATTAATTATGATGTTCTTTTCCAACTTTTTCGCTGCAGAATTACAATACTGTACCTTTAGAGGCATTTTATTTACCAACGTACAAGAATCAATTCTGCAGAGCAAACACTGTTATGCCCTTTATTCAAGCATTAAGTTGGTACACTCCTTCAGCAGAAAATGTATACATCTTTGAAAAGTGTTAGAAAACAGAATAGTGAGAGTTAGAAAAAGCTAGAAAAAAGGTAAACTAAATGATTGTCAGGGTTGTTTCTGTAAAGAGAAAGATAAGATTACAATGGTGGAAGGTTTTCAACAATGAAGTCCTTGTCAAATGTAGAATATAAAAAGCAAATACTTGAAACAGTAATTGCACATGGAATGGATGAAGCTTTTTCCTGGCAAGCGCCATAATCTTCTGCTTTCAGTTACCAAAAAAAAAAATTAAAAATCAACTTTTAAGATCAGATCAACACGAAGACACTTTTCAAGTATTAACAGACTGTAAACTGATAAAGAGGCCTCTTCCTACAGTTTATACTCTGTCTCCATGACTTAAAGAAGTCAAGGGTGGGTGGAAAAGAAAGAGTGGCATTGGAAGACAGTGTTAATTTTACCTGACTCATAAAGGAGAAGCCCAATGAATGAAAGTTTTAAGGGTGTTACTTGTTTCTTAACAGCTTTATTCGTCAGGCACTCATGGGAACACTTGTTTATCTCTACAGATGACGGAGTTCCTTTACAGAGCTCAGGGAGAGCACCATGAAAGAATCCTTTACCTCATGTTCAGCCCCAGCCACTGTAATTACAGGATGGGTTTTAACTTTTCACACTTTGTGACACATTTTTTAAGATATTTAGGTGCCTGAATACACATACAAATGCAGTGTGACTTTCACAAGCACTTAATCAACCAATCTAACAGGTGTCTATGCTCATCTTTACAAACCTAAATACTTGTTTTAACTCTCCCGTCGTGTTAGTTCAGTATTTTATACACTCCGCTAAGCCCAACACTGTTTTTCAAGCTCTCTGAGTGTGGGTGTTCCACAGGTAAGCACTTCTTTTTACAGAGAAGAGAGACAGTGATAGACTAAAGTCAGGGACAGAGAATGCAAGAGAAATTATGCAAAGGAAGACCTGAGTATATTCTGAAGATAGTGGAAGAAGAGACAAAAAACCAGCAATTAGTAACTGGGAAAGGAGAAGTATTACAAAGGATAGATCTGGTCAGTTATGTTTGAAAACAAACACAGAAGCAAATGACATGGAATTATCCAGAATACATAACAAACTGCTGTATTCCTTTACGCAGTTGATACATACTGGCAAATTTACCTCAATTTCAGAAGCTGAACTGAAAAAGTAGACAAATTACAAATTGCTAGTTGGAAAAGGAAATTTTAAGCTTAGGAATGTCTTATGGATATGAAACCACGGCAACCATGCAGAAGCCACAAACTTTCATTTTTCAGTAGTAAATTCAGTTCCAGCTGTTTCAGGAAATAGTACAGTTGGTTTCATACTATAGGTGAACAGAAATGAAAAGAGAAGGTCTCCTAAGGGGAAAGCTCACGCACCAATGCTACAAATTACACACCGGTAAATGTCTGCTGGGGTTTTGATGTTAGGCAGTTCAGGAGTTGCATGGCCATTGCCATTGCTGTTCTTCCTTTTACGCTTGGCCTCTTCTTTCTTTTCACTGAATTTCAAAGTAGTATTTTTTCCTGTGTTTATTCTTACCTGAAAATTGAACACAAATGGTCTAGACCATAAAAATCAACAATCACCAGGCTGCAGATCAAATGACTACTGATATTCTCCTATCCAAGCAGTTGAGGACTATGAAGCATAGATAAATTAAACAAATGTATGAATGGTAGCGCATTCATAGTGAACTGTTTATTCTTTACCACTTGCACTAGGCTGGGGCATTTCTTTGCACTAATGTGTATAGGTTTTGCATATAATATATGACAATCTGCTTATTCAAACTCTGCTCAACAGCTGAGCTGTTCAAGAGTCCATTTCAAATCAAGTAAAAAGTCATTTTAAAAACTCCTAGACAGGATACTTTCTTTTGCAACAGCTGGAAGCCAGAACAGCAAGGTATATATTTGAAGACCATTTTTTTAATACCGTATTTGAAACTGCAGGATTTAAACAGTGGGTTTCCAGCGTTCGAAAAAAATCCAAATAAATGTCACCTACAGTTAACATTCTACAGCATCTACATTATCTAGAATTTTTTATTTTAGGTATGGTATATATATTTTATGCAATCTCTTGAGAGAAAGATAAAAATAAAGTACAAACCCTTTTAGGTTCAACAGTGTGAGAGAAAAAAATAGTTGGAACAGAGTTATCTCCAATATCTACATCATCTTCATCATCACTGTGATAGTAAGTAGAGCCATTAGCTTGGCCACCAAACACGTCTGAATTTGTTACTTCTTTATGGAAGTTGCCCTGAGTAATACAGTCTTCTGCTTTATATGTCCCGTTCAGATCTGTCCTCTTATCTTCTTTCTCCTCTTCAGAGGAGGTTGTATCTTCTCCATTTGTATCAACTATATCAGGCATCCTATGAAATGAAAAATATCCAAGTGAACTGAGGCAATTCATACCCTTTAGAGACACACAGGCGTACAAAATAATAATTAAGCCTGTACATAATTTTCTTTACCCAGCTACTATATTTTTCACCAGATTGTGGAACTTTTTTTATATTCTGTAAGAATGACTATGTCCTTTCCATGTGAACTGGAAACACCAAAACTGTTACATTCTGACTACAAACGTGTTGCTTTAGGATCAGAATAGATCTAAGGGTGTCATTAAACAGTAAATGTGTAACTACTACATAGTGAACGGTGGAATTCTCCTGGCCTGTGGGAAATGGATTTTCCCTCTTTTCTATCATCTTAAAGAAAAAGTAGTATAATGCTGGACTTCCATGGTTGCACAGAGGCAGATTTTAGCACCTTTGGCCTTGCAGTGTGTGCTTTGCTCATGTTCCACCCTTCTACCACCTATTATAATTTTAACTGCATTGGTCTAGCCAGCTATATGCACTTACGGTGAGATCTTTTGTGTACAAACAGAATCACACACTGTAGCTTTCTGAACTCCAAACCTGACTGTGCTACAGCAGTACTATACCTGTCAAGTTCACCAAGTATCTCTTCTTGTCTCTCCAGCTCTTCTAAGCGAGCCCATAGTTCCTCCTCTGACTGAAAACGGCCCATTGATTTTGTATCACTTCCATTTGCTGGAAAATCTACCTCAAAAACATTTGATACTTTTGGCTTTGAATGAGGTTTGTGAGCAGTTCGGTATTTTCCTGTGTAACAAAAAATAACATGTAATTACTGAAGCAATTGACAAAAACCAACAAAATCCGTCGTGGGGGAAGAAATCACAAAGGAGTTAAGGAATACCGGCAGAACATTTTCCATTTCAAATTATTGTTTACCTGTTTAAGCGAAACTGTCAATGAACCAGAGCACCAGCACAGGGTAATAGTGTCCGGATGTTACAGAAACCAAGGCAAAACAGAGATGTTTGTTTACAAAGCAGGAGACACTGAACCTATGACAGTTTTATTACAGTGTGGGTTTTTATACCTAATGTGCCAAACAGTAGACTTTGATTTGCTCTGATAGATACCAACATGTGAATGTGACATTTGCTCACCATCCCATTAATAGCACATTTTATTAACTGGGAATGCAAACCTACTTTGTACTTTAGCTCATTTTGGCCCAAAGTCACCTATATTTAAGGAACAGACTCTTTTTGTTTTGGGTTGTGTTTTTTCAAATTTGCAATGAGGATCATTAAAAATTATCTCCAGAGTCATCAGGAAAATCTGACCTAAGCCCAGCCATGAATCACTTATTTTAGTGAAAAAGACCCACTCTGAAAAACATACAAAAACCTGCCTTTCAAAAATAAGAAATAAAATCCCCTTTAAAGCTTCAGAGGTGACCGGAGAAATACATTTGTGAGTAAATGGTAGCCACCAACAAGTTCTTGCTGGCATTTAAAAGCTTTGCTACCTAGTAAAATGGTGCGTCCACTGAGGATGGGGAATACTTTTTTACTGTTTGAGTGCTGTCTAGCACATGGGGAACTGACTGCCTGCCAACAATACTAATGCTTTATCCCTGTCTGTGTGAAGGGCAGGACTGCTGCTTTAATCCCCCTTCTCCCCAAGACCAGCAGCTCCTGGGGACACCACCTGTCCCTGCGCTGTACCAGGCAGGTTCCCAAGGGAATTACTCTGTCCATCAGCACCCCCCATGCAGCACCTGTACCACTTTACAGGAGTGTGGTCCCTTCCCCTTCCATCACCACCACAAATACACCCAACATTTTGTCTGTACAGTGGGACTCCAGTATCTCTACGGGTCTTCATGAAACTCTGCTTTGTGCATCTAATCAACAGTAATACAATGTCTTTGTTATTCAGCATCCTTCAAGTTTTAAAATCTCTATCAACCAATTGTGTGGCCATTTTTTTTTAAGAACTCATGCCTTTAAGATATCCTTATTCAAATATGTCAGCTTATACTTGAATCCGAGTTAAACACAAATTCAATAGCAACATTAAAAAGCAAACAGGTGACTGTAAGTAATGTTGGAATGTGTGTCCCCTACTCTTCCATGGGATAGCATTTTTCATCATCTCATTAAGAAAAGGCTGAAATGTATTTTATTGAGATTTGAATATAAATTGAGGTAAGCCAAGCAGAGTTGCTTGTGAGGATTTTATTTGGTACAATTACAAAATTAATAAATAATATTTGGAAGGATTAGTTAACAATCTATTTCAATTTGATTTTCAGATTGTGCCCTCCCCATTTCTTTCTGTTACCCTTCAGTATTAACTACTGACTTGACTACCAGCGTAAGCACATGGCTTCCTGACTGCCAGCGCCTCAATGTGCCAGTAGTTTTCTCTCCTAATTCTAACAAAACTTCTGTCATTTAGGAAACCAGATCAGATCTCAAAGACAACAGAGGATAACCACTTGCTGCTCCAATATACGCTGTGCTCATTCACTGTTACTACAAAGCACCACCATTAACCTCATACACTAACCAAAAACAGTGAAATATTAAAGTCCACAAAAATGGAGAGTCAGTTATAAACCAATGAGATGCTCAGGATATTGTTTTTGTCTTCCTCAGAGATACAGCCCATTTCCATGTGAACAAAATTGATTCCTAGGCTGATGAAGCCCAGCCTGCCTCAAAATAATTGCTAAGTTGTTCTTTTAGCAACTTCTCTTTCAATCTCAGTACAGATCAGTGCTGGCAGAAAACATATATAATTCCCACTTACAGATTTTCAGAAAAAAATAAGATGATTTCAGAGGACAATCAAAAGCTGCACAAAGCTTGACATGGTATCCACAGCATGCTGCTGTGTTAACACTGTTACAATGGGAAGCGCTTCCCAGAATGTTACTCCTCCTGTTTTGCAGTGACAACTACCCGTAGTAGAGACACCCCCCTAGTCAGCCTTGGCATATAAAGAATATTGTGATTTATTCCCAAAAAATGTAATGGCAAACTGCCCAGCCTAGCATTCTGCAAATCACAAACTACCACTCCTTCTCTAAATGTCCAAGTGATGCTATTTTCAGACTGTAAAATTACGTCTTCCTCCAACTTTGTCTGAGTCCTACCTATCAAGCACCACTTCAAATAGCACAGAAACTATCCAATGCCTTAGCACAATTATCTTTGTTTCCTGGTGTCCTCTCCAGAAATCTTCAGGAAGTATTTGCTTCAGTACATTTGCAAGACCTGCATGCTGAAATTGCTTTAGCATTTGTTTCACCAATGGTAGTGAAACAACCCAGTGGATGACAACGTTTACATTGTCCATTTATGTCTCATCCGTGTCCGTGCTTCTTCCCCTCCCTGCTAACACTACTCACATACTTCCACTGTAACAGGCAGAGACTGAGTTTCTCTAGTATTTCTTCTGCTGTAAAACTCACACTCTGACACAAAAAATTTCTACTCTAGTTCTCTCTCCAGGAGCCAGCCTATTTTATTTTCTGCCTCTTTTCTTCTAGAGAACTTCAAACTCCTAATATAAACTCGTCAAAGAAAAAAATCCCCCAAATATGTTTAGCTGATGGCCACCAAGGGATATCACAGCATCCCATGCTGAAACCAAGCAACAAAAAATTTCTTACCTCCAGATTAGTCATTTTTAATTTGAATAAAGCAATTTTTTAATGTAAGAGAGAAGTGAAGTCATTTAGTCAATTCCACATAAGGGGACCTACACAAGGAATATTTTGCTTACTAGTATTTGAAGACATAGGTGTGTTATTAAATCCTTTACCTTTTGTTTCAATGCTATCATCCTCAATTTCTTCTCTTATGTCAACAAAATCACCTGCAGCCTAATGAGAAAGATGGGAAGTTAGGGTTATTAAATGCACTGTTTGATGCTTATTAACAGCCCAGATATTTTTAAAATAATACATAGAAGCAAATGCAGTGATATGCAAGACAGGAATGACTACATTATTTATACTCTTTTATCAATCTGAAGATCCATCTTTTTCCAGATTTTTAAAAATATTACAGAATTAGGTTGGCACAAAACAAGACACATACATCACTCATTTTCTGCAAATCTTCTGTGAATTCAACTCGTGATTCAAAATTCTTCATGATTTTCTGCAAATCATCCAGTGTTTTCCTTACATCTGAAAAAGAAAATCAAAATTGCTC
>NC_134283.1:16331102-16401102 GCF_949628215.1 Phalacrocorax aristotelis
GCACCACTAGCTGCTTGCACCAGGGCTGGACTTGGCCTGCTTTGTCTGAACGTCATCAGCTTTAGGACACAACATTTCCAGGCAATACTTGTTTTATGCTGCCACATGGTTTATGTTATTCCTCATGACATTCATCCCCTAAACATTCCTTAGATACAAGCCCTTAGCAGGTTTTCTCCATAGAATACTGTTTACAGTATAAGAAGTTATTAATAATTCCTCCTCAAACCGTACTGTATAGGGCTTGAAAACTCTGGAGAGTACAGAAAGAATTTTCCCTCTCTCTTTCACGCCACACACAGAAAATACAACATTACCATCTTCCTTTATTACGGGGCAATTTACCCCGGCACTGCACCTACATTCCTTCCTAGCCTTGTCAATGGCAGACACAATTAAGACATTCCTTATGACCGCATGGTAGTGCTTATTTCACGGTTTGCAGCATAAGTTTGAACTAGACGCAGTTACAAAATTACTGGCAGCCCTACCTTTTTTTTTAAGAAGCTTCTATTTCAAGGTGACCCTTTTCCTAGTTTGTGTGTCACCCCAAGTGTTACTGTATGCATACTGAATCAACGTGCTCCCAGTAATTAACACCGGCACTTAATGAAGTCCAGCTGCTGCAATGGCAAACTGAAGTGATGCCAACGTTTGTAAACTAGTATTTGGGCTACTCCAGTTACAGCTGCTTTAAAACCATGGCAGTCGATTTCTCTTTGCCTACTGCTCAGAGATAATTCTTACCAAATAAGACAAGTGTTCAGGATTAAGTATTTAATAACAAAGCTTATCTCTGAACTAATATTTCGAGCTGGAAATTATATAAAGGGTTGGATCAACTTAAATGAACACTGCAAAATGTATAAAAATCCTGAGCAGCAAATGAAAAGCTAAAATGAAGATTTGCACTATTAAATACATAAACCTTTAAAAACCCTACAAGTGCAGTTCCAAGGGAAAATTGGAGACAGATTCTTCGGCAATATCCATTCCTCTGAACTCCTTTCCTGATCCAGTATGAGAGACACTAGCAGCCAACGCATTATTAAAATAACATGCTCTGCCAGTTGTTTCATTACATGCAGTAGTACGGTAGGGATACTAGGTGAATGGTTTTGGAGAATGTTTGAAAAGGTTTGCATTATAACTCATACCACACGGATTTTGAAAAAAGGTAAAAGAACTCCTTCCACAGTCCTCCTCTACATGTGCTTTCTTGCTTTATTTACCTCTTTCTTGCTTTATTTACCTCTCTTAAGATGCTACTTTTCCATGCACAATTACTGATAACATTCCCCAATTTAATTGGAAATTTTCTAAACTCCTCTTCATAGCCCAAAAAAAACCCAATTCAGAACTGCAAAACATACCTTCCTTTCCTCACAGACCCACACAGTAGATACTACATCCCATGTTTCTGCCTTACATACCCATGCAGGACTCCCACTTCAGTCAAAGAGACATCTGATTTGGGCTGGAGACAGAGAACTGTGAGCTGAGCTTTCCCAGGGAGGAAAGGCCCTCACCCACCACCAGGCCTGGAGCTGGGGGAAGCAGGGAGGGCCAAACAGGTGAGCTGGGCTCAGCCAACAAAGGGCAGAATTGTGGCAGATACACTTAGTTTTCAAAATTACTAACAGAGATAATGGCTTCTACTGTGATAAACACTAAGTGGCCTTTTAAAATGCACAAGGGAAGGGAATCGGCTAATTTACTTTCATTCTAACTAATTTACACATAGGCAACATGTATCAATTTACAAATATATTCAGCACAAGGAAATCAACAGTTCTTCCAAGCACGGGTTAATCCAAGGCTTAAGCCCTGCAATCACTCCAATTTTTCCACCAGAGACCTAACATTGCACAGGATCTGTATTAAAAGTACATCCTTGATTATTCTGGATGTCCATACCCCTGAGAATATAACTTAAAAACAAAATCATTAGCTTACACAATAACATAGTCCTTGGAAAAAAAAAAAGTGTGTTTGTGCAGCATAATGCTAACTTCCAAGAACAAAT
Organism: Phalacrocorax aristotelis; assembly: GCF_949628215.1. Lineage (NCBI taxonomy): Eukaryota > Metazoa > Chordata > Aves > Suliformes > Phalacrocoracidae > Phalacrocorax > Phalacrocorax aristotelis. Next base: position 16,333,129 of record NC_134283.1, read on the forward strand.
TCCTTTGTTTTCCTTAATGCTAGCTATGGACCCTACCGATGACTCAAAAGGAGCTGCACTGAAATAATTGCATAACTTGGCAGCACTCTACAACATATCAACATTTCACAGGCAGGAAGGTAGCAAAGGGCTAAAAGCCAAGGGTACAACTTTGATTCAATTTACAGAAAATATTGCATATCTTACACCATCTATTTTTCTTACTGTAAGTTTGATATTAAATTATGCAGACTTTCACAGGGAAAGACAATTTTTAATTATCAAAAGGCATTGTGGCTAGGTTCCACAAGGGCAAACCATGGGAAAGGGACGTGGTGGTTTCACATGGCGCAGTACATGTGCATTGGCCTCTATGTAAGACTCAGTCATGGGAAAGTCTGTTCACAACAAAATGCATCTGGTAACCATCATTATTCTGCCTTAAAACTGAACATTTTAGACTTTTTAGCTCCCTCTTTTGTTCAGTTTTGGTTCTCATGCGCGCCATTTTCTGCTCTGCCCTGTTCTTTTTTTGTGCATGTTACAACCCAGCATGACAAAAAACTGCACAGTCACACCACTGATTTTTAAACAGGTGAGTGTTATTAGTTTCACCAAGAAAAGAGGTTCATAGATGTATTTCAAATTCATTTTTCAAATCATTTCAAAAGGCAGCTACCCTGTTTCTTCTGCAGTGATAAAGCTCACAACTTGCTAGCATGGAAACTCAAGGGAATTGTCTACTTGAAAGTAGAGCCTGAACTGCTAAATATGGATTCAGATCCAGATATCGAAACCTTCCCATTTCCTGAATGTAGGGTGTTCAGATCCAGCCATGCAGTCTTTGCTCAGACTTTAGACTTTAGGTTCCTCTAACATGTTGGTGGTCTCAAATGCAAATAGACAGCGGGGCCTGTATCCAGGAAATTACAGGTATCTTCTCTTTTGTCCTGGAGGCCTCTTTTTAAAATTGCTGTGTGCCAGCAGTCTGGTGTTAAGTAAAAGATGAACAAGAAAAGATTAACTTCTTTTTTCTGAAAAAAAAAGAATAAAATTCTTCATTATGAAACTAGCAGGCAGAGGAACCTAAGTTCCTTATGGGATACTGCCCTGTGTTCAAGATTTTAAAAGGTAAGGCCATATGCACCTGAAAATAAAGTTTCTTCTATGTATTCATGAAAAGAAGAATAGACATTTTAAGATTATGTGTGGAAAGTGGAATCTGTAGACCTTTCAATATTGCTGAATTTATTATTTCAGTACCCTAAGACACTGCTATATCTGCATAGGTGCAGCTATCCCCTGTGTAACACAGCATATACATAGGCACCTACAGGCAGGTGAGTAACTTTATGAATTAGGTGTATGACAGACGTGGCTTGGTCAGCATAAAGCAATAGCTGTCACTGTACCACACAAGTTTTTAAGAACAAGATTCAGGATTCTGGCATCTTGAACTTTAAACCTGCTCCTAAAGCAGGCACGTTTTGCTTAGACAAGACATAACTCTATTGTATGTCAAGAATGTGACAAAGTTTTTCTTACTGAAATGAAGTAGAAAAGTATGTTTCCACAGTCTTTAGAGTGTTAGCTGTCATCTTCTTCGGTAAGTTACCTTCTGGTCTGCCACAAGTCCAGAGCCTCCCTGTTAGCCAAGTAGAACACTGACAAACCCAAAAGGGATGCTGCTGATAACCCTGGTTCTCCTCTCAGCGAGCATGGCAAGGGCTGGTGCTGCTTCCCCTGTGTTCACTTTCCAGACAGGGAAATACTAATTGTCTTTTAAAAATCTCTATAGTATTTTGTCAATATTTTTTTATTACTGCAGAGCATGTATAAATATTTTATTGTAAACCAAGGGCCTAAAATACACAGTTTAGTAAATAGTTATTACATTACAAGGAAAAACATCTGTGGAAACTGTTTTCCATGTAATTATTCTTGCTATTTTACATTAGCTCTCAATGTGAATTTCTTTGGCTCTTATGTTTCACTTGTTCTAAATCTTCCTCCTTGTTGCTATTATTAAAATCTTAAAAAGGTGCCAAATCTGAAATGAATAAAAAAAATTATTCACTAGAAATTATTCATATCACAGTGAGCCTCTACTAAACCTGGCAGGGGTGCAATATTTTCAGTGAAATTAACATAAAATATACAACTGCAAATTATCCAGGAAATAGCTATGTTCTTTACAGTGTGCATTTACATTTGGTAAAAAATGTTCCACCTATCTGTCTAGCACAAAGCTCCAATCACTTCCGAAGGCAGTTTTAAAGGGATAACGATAGCTCTGCATGGAGAGCACAGTGCTTACAGCAGCTGTAACAAATAGCTGGTGGGGAAAGTGATTGTCGATAATTACTGAAGGTAGCAGTCAACACTGGACATTCCTTATTGTGAATCCTAACAATCTAATTTTAGATTTATTTCCCTTTTGGTACACTGGATGGATTTCCTCTCTTACGCCTAAGTCCTTTCTACTAAACACAAGAAAAACAGTAATACCATGTAAAATGCAAATTTTGCTGTAAATATTTTATAAAATTGTTGCATATATCCCAAAAGCTATAGGTCTTAATTGAGAGCAGGCTATTTTTCCAGTCAATATATGGAAATGGAAAAATGCTAATTCATGTTTTTCTACTTATGAAAAACCCTGGAGAATGGCAAAACCACAAATGCACTCACTTTAATATTATAAATATAATTTGGCTCCCTCTTTGCAGTCCCTGATGTCCTGGCTTTTATCTCCCAATGGCTGCAGAGGAAGAATCAGAGAATCACTTTTTACATCCCCTGCGCAGGAAGTCACTCCTGCGCACTGCCAGCTTGGCAAAAGAGCAACAGCCTGAGCTCGCAAACGTGGCAAACAGGAACTGAAACAAGAAATTCCAGCACTCTTACGCAGGAAACAAGCCCCAAACAACAGCAAACCCGCTCAGGGCAAGTGGCATGCTCACTCAGCCCTGCTGCCAAGAGCCACGGTCTGGCTGGGTGGAGGAGTGGGGCTGCCACCACGCTATTCCACAGCCCCTTGGCTCTTCCTTGGATTTATTTTCTGCCTTCAGAGCAGCCGGTGGCTCGGACAATAAAGCCTGGAAACAACCTCTCACGAGTTTTACTGATTATGACTAAAAGTTGTTTAGGCTGCTCCAACGTACAGTTACTTGCACTCGCCTTTATCCATCTACTTTTCATTTCCTTGTCAAGGAAGTCTGGTTTTTGCATCTTCTAGGGGAGAAATCATTAGGCTGTAAAAGCTAAAACTCTTCAAAGGTCATTGATGATGGCTTTGAAGACTGAAAATTATATTATTCCCCATTAGACTTTTAATCTCATGATTAGAGCTAAAGTTAACATGGCTGTTTCATTTTCTACCAGGTAAGAGTAAATTCATTTTTTCTTTCTCTAGCAAAATACTTAGTGGCATCCTACCTTGATGAGCAACATCTCATAGTTAAACAGTACGAACAATGGAAATGCAAAATACATTGCAAGTGTTTTTTTAATTTTTAAATGCTGGTTGATTAACCCTGAAAAGTCTTAGTACATGCACAGCAAAATTCACCCATGGAAATCCCACCTGATCAAAGGACCTATTCTTGGTTGTCAAGACTGCAGTCCTTGGTGGCACCAGCAGGAAGACAAGGGGGGGAAGAATCCATCTGTTCCCAGTTTGAGCTCTTACTCCTACATCCCCTAAAACTTATCCCTACAAATGTTTCTGAATCGAGTATGCCAGTGAGTGCACGTGGGACCTGGCAGGCCAGTGAGAGCTACTTGCATGAGTGAAAACTGCCCCCTTAGGCTCCTTGTGGATATTAAGATTAGATTTGCAAAAACCTTGCAGAAAAGTCTGTGGGGCAAGAATCTACAGATGCGCCCTGTACAACCCACTGTACAACATTCACTGTTATTATAGGCAGACACATGGAAAAAAATCAATTTTCTTCATTCAAGACAGAACCTGATAACCAACTAGTAAAACTCAGACTATAATTTCTTATTCAGTGTTCCACATGAGATGTATTTTGCTAAATTTAACATGTTTTGCCATTAATGGATTTCACAGTGTGTTTCCATTTTTATACAGCTGTCCAAATAAAATGTTGTGTACAATGACATGCTTTTACTGTATTGCTAGCCTGCAAACGGCAGCCACTTCTATGGTTTAAGCCTTAGGAAAATGGGAAAACCCTTTGACTAGGCCATTTACTATAAGTATTTTGGGTCTCTAGAGTTCTTTTCCTAGTAAGCCATGTTCAAACAAGAATAAAGATGCAATATAGATGCAATTACACCTTGTACATTTATGGTCTAATAATATTTCCACTGAAAGGAAAGACAAACCTCAGTATTTTCAGGTGTTAATAACAGAAGTCATAGTTCTAGAGGTAACAGACCCACACCTTTGTGTTACTTTAAATCTGGCCTCCTAGCCTGCATGACAAATGTCTGTTTTCTTTAAAACTGCAGACTAACATTTAGATTGCAGGGACTACTAGTGCACAAAACACAAACCACTCGATACTTAATAGTTTACAAGAAATGTCTGTGCAGAACTCCAGAACTGCTAACCTCCACCATCTTGAGCTGCTTGGCAGTGAAGCATTTACAAGCAACTGCACATTTCTGTTTCAAAACAGGCTATTCAGAAAATACATAGTGAGTTTTCCCCACATCAACTCTACATGGACTCTTTGGCACCCAAGCTGAAAGTTTAGACACGGAAATCTCCCACAGTCAAAGAATGTGATTGGTGCCTTGGCATTAGATGCCCTGACAGTGGATGTTAACACACTTACAAAAAAAAAAATCCTTACAAGTTTCAGTGAAAGCATGAAAAGAACATAGCTTCCCTTTTAATAATGCTCTAATAACATATTTAACTTTTCCAATATCTTAAGTATTTTTGTAGTATTGGATTTCTGTATAACTATGGAGTAGTACAATACACTTCCTTTTTTTTAAGAGATAAAAGAAAATTTTAAAAGAACTACAGGCTTAAATTTCAGGCCATTATTTCTGAATTACTGTAATTACAAAAAAAGTTATAGATTGCTTTTTCATTGTATTTTTTAAAGTTTTTATTGTTGAACTAAGTGAAAGGATATATAACTTAAAAAGGCTTAGATTAAAATCCTAACAATCTCCTCTAGATTTTCAAATGCAATATAAAGTCAATTAACCAAGCAACTAACATCTCATAATTTAAATTCCCCATCCCTTGAAAGTTCATCATTCAGATTTAACACAGACATTGTTGATTTCAGTTTCTGGCACTCTAGCCAGAAATTAGCCTCCAAAGGAAAGTCTCTCCATTGATGTTCTTCTATAAGTGGAGGCACAGCTATTAACAGTTTTAAAAGATTTTAAAGGGGTAGGGAGGGTTATTTTGCTTTCCTTCTTTTCCCCCCAAATCCTAGATTTTAAGAATAAATAGTGCATCAAAAGGTCAAAAGTTGCTCTATCCTTCTTATTTTTCTTGCTTGCTTTTAAATAAAAAGGGCAAAAAGGGAAATTCTTAAATAGAAAGTTAAAAAAGGAGAAAACATCACAGGAATCCTTCTTCCCTTCAATTTTAGCTATCTATATCTGGCCCACCTTCAATCAGTTACTGTTCACTGCATGAGGTTTCAACATTTAACTTTTGTTGCCAATATTTATTCCTGGATATAAGTCACAGACATGGGGTTTAAGAAATATTTGTCCATACCGCAATATTATGTGATAGCTGATGCATGCAAAACATAGCAGCAGAGGACATGCCAGTGGCACTAATTGAGGCAGGTCCTTTAAAATACCCAAACTCTACCTAAAGCAAAACCTAAAACCAATGTATCTGCCAACCCAAACTACGCTAAAAAACTTACCTGCGAATACAGAATAAGATATAGTCATCACAAAACCTAAACGCTTCACAGTTACACACACAATGTTCAAAGAATTTAGTCATTTTTTAAGGCCCTTGACTGTCCACCAGACAATGGATAATGTGCATCTAAAGGCAAGATTAAATCTCAAGTGGGCTGTGATTGACAGAAGTAGCAATTTATACCCATCAGCAGTGTGCTGTGTACTTCCTATCTACAAAGCTATTTTTTGTAGTTGTCTTCTCCACCAATTCAGGAGGTGCAGAAGAAGGAAACAGCAGACCAAATTGGTTTTGGCCTGTTCCTCCAGGAAGCAGGAAGTAAAACAGCTCAACTCCTCCCCACAGGGTCAGTACCTCATTCACCCCACCCGCCCCTGCTTTTGTGCCAGCAGGACAAACCACAAAACACAAAGCACAGGAGAGGCAGGAGAGAGCGTGTTAGTGAAAAAGACGACTATGGAAAGCACCATGACCAGTGAGGTGTTTTGGCCTGCTACGGACCTCTGTCTTCTGAAGACCATGGTATTCATACACATGGTCTCTTTGGGTTTTTTCAGTTGTGGCAGGACAGAAATTTTTTTCATTTATAAAATCATGATTCGCCAGTTCTTTTAAGTTTGACATTACTGCAGGGAAGTCTGACAGAGAAAACCTGAAGTCTTCTTCCTCAAGCTTACCGTGCAATCACAACAGTGGTTTTTGGCTGTTGCAAGAATGGTAAGGTTTTGATTTTTTAATTAAAGAAATTTAATTTTTACAATGGCACACAATCTGCCAAGTCAAAATATTCAGTCAAAAACCTTCTGATTCTTACCAAGGCCCAAGGCTGTCAAAAGTTACTAATAAATTGAACAAAAATGAGTTTGTGACAAAAACTTGCTATACAAGCAAGCAAGCACATCTGGTGCAAATGACAGAGACCACTTGTGCAGAGGCTTTATCTGTGCCAGGAGCACTGAAACACTGAAAAAATGTAAAAGCATTTAAATAATTTACATGGGCTTCCTTCATGGGGATCACTTGTAAGGAACATCAGGGTAGAAAAGTTTTTTCCACTAATGAAAAAAAAAAAGGTGCAAGTACCCCAAACAGGCAAAGCATTCAGGGAGGGCTGTGTTTGCTTTGACCTGCTTGCCAGCTATGACAAAACAGAAATAATTTGTTTAAGGGACATGTCAGTTGGTAACATTTTGTTCTAGGAGAACAGATTAAATTTTCCCCAAGATTAAGGATGCTGTTTAGTTTGAACAACAGTTAAAGGCAATGGGCCAACTGTGTCTCTTTGAAGTCAACTAAGTAACAGGACGACCAAATCTGGACATTTAACATATAGACAAACCATTTTTCTATAATAACTTGAGTTAGGGTTCAGCATATGTATACCAGTACCCTTACTGAGTTGCCACCCCTGGAGGTATTTAAAAGATGTGTAGATGTGGCATTTCAGGGCCTGGTTTAGGAGACATGGTAGTGGTGGACTGACGGTTGGACTTGATGATCCTAGAGGTCTTTTCCAACCTTAATGATTCTATGATTCTATGATTCTAAAACCGAGGGTTGTTCCATAATAAAAAGAAAAAAAATTAAACATTTTAGGTCCAGTGCTAAGAAGTGCTGAACATTGAACTAGATATTCAGAAAGAGTGAAATCCAGAATTTTATTAGTAGAAAAGGTATTTAACTGTAGTTTACTAATATTATGTACTTTCTTTTTGCATTTTCCTATGACTGGAAATTTGTCTCGGCTTCCCCAAAGAGGTAAAAAGAGTATTTTATAACTCTGCCTAAGCTAATTCCTAACTAACCCACTATGGGTTTTTTGCAGCTTCACTAAACTTCATAATTTTTATTACTTAAACATTCTTTTGTCCTGTATTCACTTCTCATATTTCACTTCTCTTTCATAAAAAGGCACAAAGCTTTCTGTCACTCAAGAAAGGTAGTTCTGGTACCTGATGTTTCCAAACCAATAAATTCGTTTGGCAAATAAAGAAGAAATGGGGGTTATATATACTTTCTTTTGATAAAACTGTTATCTGTTAATAAGTGCTCATAAAGAAATCATCAACACCTAGATTTTAGGACAGAATAGATACAGACATTAATCCCACAATTCACATAAGGAGAAGAACAGCTTCCTGAAACATTATTTATATGAAGTCTGAAGACTACACCTAGAAATGATGGAGAGTTTGCTCCTTCCTCCATCCCCAGGAAATGGTCTGGTGGTGTTTCCTTGAAAGTAGGACACAGAGGGGTGCTGACCTCTCTACTGGGAAGGAGTAGAGTCATTTGCCATCTGCAGGGAGAATCCAAACTCCATATGGTGAGGACTTGCTTTCTTTTCCAGATTCAAAATTAGCAAAGAGAGGCTAAGAAATTTGTGAACGTAGAGGTACATGGCCACGCGCATATAAAATATCTGAGAAACAGGCAGAAAACATTTCTGCAGACTCTTAAATACAAACGTACAACAGTTTTCAAGGTGAATACCATTAATAAAAATTAAGAACAAGCTACACATTCAAAGAAGCTACACAGGGCAAAGTTTAAAAAAAAAAATCATTTTTTGCTACACCGCCTAACTGTTGTTGAAAGGCTGGGAATAGATTGAGGTGCTTGCTAATGATAACTTTGAGGAAATATCACACACAAAACACAAACTGACTGCAGGAAAGGTGTTATATCAATCGCTCCCTTTATGAATAAATATGAAACTACCAGGAAAATGTTTAAACAGGAGTAATCACAACTGCGTATGAAAATTTAGTTTAGAGGCTGTAAGGAATCTTAACACAGTTAAGAAAGAATGAAAGCAATGTAACACTGTGATCATAGCTGGTTATGCATGTATCATGCAAAACAGGAATGTTGTCATAGCAGCTATAAAAATGTCAGTGAAAACTGAACTACTATTACCAAGTTGTAAATTAAATGAAAAATGCAAAAGGAGTATGTGAATGAATACATTATGGGAAACGCTATTTCTTTCCTGGTAGATAAACAAGCAGAACAAAATACATTCTCATGAAACACAGTAATTTGTATGAACAAATATGCATAAATAACAATTGCAGAAGGCCACATCTGCACAGTACGACTGGATAAAATTATTAAGATTTTGGGTAATTAATTTTCCAGCCTTAGAAAGGAAGGGGCAGTAAAAACATAGTGTTATGAAACCAGTTTCAATGTAACAAACCAATTAAGTAATAGATTATGTTAAGGGCTAATATAGTTTATACTAAAGTAAAGGGAGCTGCTTCTGTCTGTTAGCAATGGCAATTTGGCTTTCAGTGTGACTACACTGTTAAAAAGTGTGGCTTTTAAAACGAAACATTTCTAGCCTTTTACACACTATGCTCGTTACAATGTTATTTAACTACTTGCACAAGTGCTTAATGTTAAAAATAATTAACACAAAAAGTAGAAAACCAGCGCTTAGAGTTGGACAAAATAACACAAGGACCTACTGGTGTAAGCAAACCCCTCTGCCCAAGTGCCCGAGGCAGCAGCAAGCTCCACTTGGGCAAAGTCTCCTGCAGCAGTGCCAGCAGGAGACCGGCCAGCCTGCAGCACTTGCATGCGGCGGGATTAAGGCTCTCATGTGCAGGTGGAAACATCATGTATGTTGTCCATCTGTTAAAAGAAGTACACTTTGCCTTTTTTCCCCTAAAATTAGTCTTTCACAATAGCGAGTGACTGCAAAATTAAAGTCTAGTACATGTTGTTAATTAAGGCAAGTCCACATAGAATTGCATACTGAAGAATGTACTGGGTAAATATATGAAGGTTGTACCTTCATTTCTGGATTAAAAGAACAATTACTTGGAATATGCTTTACAAACATCAAAGTTAAAAAAATATTTTTGAGTTCCTAATGTGCCCATAATTAATTCACACATTCAGCTGTTGAGTCCAGAAATATGTTCCTGTTGATAATTTGCATCTAATGCTTCAAAAATAATCTGGCACATTTGTATTTGCCTTAATGCCTGAAAGCTATTACCAAGATAGTGCTTTACAATGTCATCATCATTGCTACCATGTATATGCTTTAACTAACACTAGTGCTTAAGGCTGAAGAGTTTCCCTCAAGAATTAAACAGTTTCATCTCAGGGCACAATGTCATGACAGTATCTTAATGGAAGAGAATGTATTTACCAAATAGCACCCTTAAACTTTAAATCAATTAGAATTCAAGTACTGTGTTAAACAATACCCAGGACAATGGGAATTTTAAAAGAATTAAAGCTGCCCTTCTTCCAATATTGACTACATTTATTTGATATAAAATAAAAGACGTTTTATTATAAGAGAGATTCTGAGAAGTGTTAGCCATCCTCAACTCCCAAATCAATGAGAACGAGGAACAAAGCACTTCACAAGATCAGGCCTGAGTATCAGAAATGCTTCACATCCTCATCAGAGATGCCCAGGGCTAGTATTTCCACATGTATTGAAGTCAGTTCTGCAAAAATGATTTTATCTACATCCTTTTCACATATACGTGCACTTAGAACCTACTGTGTTCAAGACCATTCAAAATTAGTCCAAATTTTTATTTATATACTGTATAAGTTAGTGATTTTGTTAAGATCTGAATTTATGAAAACTACGAGTTCCTAAATCAAAAGATGAAACTGTTTGCTTCAATTTTTAAACAGAAGAGGAAAATATAACTGGGAATATATTGGTTTATGCTTCTTCATTTTGAATACTGTCTCAACCCCTTCACCACCGTGCTGGTTTCATGTCAGTGACTGAGCTTGGTATGAACTGCTAATTCTTCTGAACCTAAAATCTGCTTTCTGAATTGCTGCTTTTTAGAAAATTATTTCTGCAGTTATTATGGCCATTTGACCTCTTATGTGCAACAAACTTATTTTGTTATTTTTAAGTGCTACATTTAAATGTTACATTTTGTAAATTTTTGTTTAGAACACTTGTGTGCATCTGAAAGAAACATAACTGTGGATGGATGTTATCCCTCCTTTTTGTGTTTAGTTCTGGCAGAGTGTTTCCAGAACTTGAAACATGATCTCCAAGGGCAGGAAAGGTAATTCAGATACTTGGAGTCCTACACTACAACGTATGATATGTCACAGCTTAGGGCAGTACTCAGAAAAATATCCCCGTTCCTCCAAACAGTGTTTAACTTGATCATCCCCATCACATCAGACAGGGAGGTATTTATTCAGACAGCAGTCCAAGAATCAGACCACTGAACAATTTCAATGTGACTTCTGGAATTTTTCCTTCCAGCAGTCCCTTTTGTCCCCAGTGGCTCTCAAAGCACAAACAGGGCCTCATGCTTCATATTGCATATACTACAATACGTCCAGCATGCGACCCCTTCCCCCCTTACTGCTGCTCACTGGCATTCATATGTGAATTTTGACTGGGAATGCTGGCAATTGCATGTGTAAGGACAGGAGTGGCATTGGGGACGGGCTCTGCTGAGCTCAAGGAGTTGGACAGCATCTCGTGAGCCCACAAACACACTCCTCTGGGGCCAGAGGCAGGAAGGTCCTGCAGCAATCTCAGTGTTAGAGCAAAACCAGGAATCATTATTTTCCCTGTTCCAGCACTAACTGTGCCCCAGTTGAGTTTCCTGTGCATGTTTGCCAGGAGACTTTCTTAGAGAAAGGGAAAAAGAAAGGTGGGGACAGTTGTTCATCTTTTTTGGACATGAAATAGAATACATCCCCCATCTAACAGAGACAGGGAGAAGTACTGCTGTGTCCACTTCTCTTACCCAAAACAGCTGAGAGCCCTAGCATGGATCCAAATGCACTTTCCTTTGATACTGGGTGACTTGACTCGCTTGGAGAGCAACAAGTCTGTGGAATTTTGTGCACCTTGAAAAATATTAATTACAGCAGCTGGCCTGGCTGTGGGAACAGCATAGCTGTAAAAACCCAATAGGAAAACCCTGGGCCAAATCCTGATGTTCTCTGCGCAGGGCTCTGAGCAGGGGCTCCCTTGGCAGTGCGGGGTAGGAGAGTGCTGGGGCTTTTTTCCCCAGGGCAGCCACCATTCGCATGCCATGGGGACTCAGTGGTGGCCTCATGATGGAGATTGAAGTTCCACGGCTCCCCCAGCCACCAGGGAGAAGCTGTACTGACAGATTTCCATGCTTCTGGCTGCTTCCATGGCTGCTCAGTGCCCCCCTTAGATCCCACAGCTGCGTACCCCCATCTTCCCCTGTATCTAATACAGACCACGCATCAGAGGCAGTGGTAGGTGGGAGATAAGGGGGAGAAGCTTTAACCATCATCAGGTCAGCACAACAGGAGGTAAGCAAGTACAGAGGCAGCAAGAACTACTGAAAGTTTTTGATATGGTCCTAGATGGACTCTCCAATGCTTGTATATGTTTTAAAGGGTGATCCCCTTTCTGTGGGCATGGAAATGTTTCAAAGGAGCCCCAATCAGTGCAATGTTTTAAAAAACCTCTGCTCTCTAAAAATGTCACCCCAAACCTCACCGCCCAGCTGAAAACATTTCTAAGCAGATCCCTTCCTGGCTAACCACAGTGAGGAGGTCTGTCCTGCTGCTTACAGCCCTCCTACAGGCCCCAGTGTAAAATGAAAAAAAACATCTACCATTTACCTCCTCTGGGGATGTATCCAGCCTGCTCCTTCCCCCAGAGACCCTGCACAGGACCCAGTGTGTCTCTCTGTTTGTGCACAGGATATGGAAGGCTAGAGTGCAGAAGGGTAATTTTTCAAAGCGGTGTGTTGGGGTAGCACTGGAAATTCCCTGTATAATGCTTTGAAAAAAATAAACCCCCTACCTCCATGAATTATGAGTAGGGCATCCAACTCCAGACTGAGGAGCCAAGCGGTTTAAGAGGGAGTCTCAAACAACTTAACTTGATGCACTTTTTAAGCATATGATGTAAGACATAATTGAATTCTTTAATCATATTATGGACACTGATACTTAAGAGGTGCTGTTGCTATAGAACAGGGGTCCCTTTGCTGACAGGCACTTGAGCAGAAGAAAACTGTAAGCAAGTGCTTAGGATATCTAAACTTTTGATTTTGTGTTTCTCAAGTTATGAGAATAAAGTGCTGCTGAGAGGTCTTGTATTATCAAAGACAACGTTTTTTTTACCTAAAGATTACGTGTCAAGGCTAACTTCATTGTCTTGGCTCACTTCAAATTCAAAAGAGAGATAAAAATCCCTCCCTGGAAATGCTTATCCTGCTCAAACTCTTACCTTAGATTGGTAATAATAATTCATTTTCCCCAGACAGCATCTCAATAACTATAATAAACCAGACGCCTTACTTTTAGACAGATACAAGTTCATTGAGACGAGTCCAACCCTAAGCTCCTGAGGACACATGGTCTGAAGGCAAGCTCCTCCCCACCTCACAAACACCTGTTTGTTTGCCCTGGGATCTCTGTGCCCCACTGGGATAAATAAATCCTCAGCTGTAGATCTTAAATTGACAATGAAGATATTAATAACCCTTGTGACAAAGATCTGGGCTGCAGAAACAGCTATATTAGCTTCTTTCTGTCACTGTCTATCTAGCTAGACTTGGTCTTACACAGAGAAGGGAAATGCTTGCACCCCTTATTTTATAAGTGATAAACCAGCCTGAGCAGTAAGGAAGCATGTGCCCTTCTCTCCTATGGCCTGAGTAAGGGATCAAGGCTCTCAGGAGGGCACAGGAGCAAGCCCAAGGGGCAATCCATCACTCTTCTTAATATTACTGACTTGGCACTATGCAAATTTACACCAAAAATCTGCGCAGTGTTTACTGCTGGAGAAATGGTGTCTTCTAGTCTCTCCTTTCCCCATCAGTGTTCCCCAGTAAAGAACAAATACCAACAACAGACTCACTGGCAACACTTGTTTGGAAGCAGTCACATGTCCTGAAGGAGAGGGGGCCCAAGCACCTTGTGAATTGAGATGACCAGAGTGGGAGGAACTTGGCCCCATATTAAAGGTTTCTATACTTCACTCTTTCCTAAACTGCACCATAAAATAAAGTGATGACTTGAACTTAATGAATGTTTTCAGTCCGTATCTCAGCAAAGCAACACAAAGACATGACACCACAATGGAATAATCATGCATTTTCTTACCATGTCCTGGTATATACAGTGTTCTAGGTGTTCACAACTGAGTCCATGTGCACCTTTGTATTTATATAGAGTTCTTCCAGGTATGTGTAATAATTTATGTACAGCTTCAAGGAAACAATAGGTACAGATTTCGCAAATAGCAGCACCACACTTTTCTCAGCCTCCTGTGTCTTCTACCACTGTTGTTTTCCAATAGCACTAATAGTGAACCTTGCAATGTCATATACATCATCAGGTATTATTCCGGACAGCACTAATTTGGGGATATACCTAAATAAACTCCACATATTAGTTACTGGAAAATGAAGAAATTGCATCTTTCCAAAAGGAAAAAGAATTCCCCTCTCAAATCAATCAGAACCATAACTCAGCACTTCATAACCTTTGTATTTCAAAATCATTTATTAGCTACTGGATTACAAATCAAGTTAAACGAGAGCTAAGCTTGCCTAAGGACTTCTTTCATTCAAGCTTCTCAGGAAAAAAAATCTGGGGGGGAGCTACATGAAATCACTATGGTCCAATTAACAAATCTCACTCTTCAAGCTTGCAAACAAGAGATTACATTAACACCTCCTACAAAAGCAAAAATTTTAAAATATCTTCATCTTAACCTGCTTGACATTGATTTCAAACTCCTGCCTGGCTCTCAGATGAAAATTATTGTGACTGACATGTATATTTTTAATTTGGGGGTGGGGGTGCGAAGACTGCGTCAGTCTGTATTTCTCTCTCTCTGGTACTTATGCATAATTCACTTCAAAGATAATAGGAGTTACATACATGCATTGGCAGGAGACTAGCTTCCTAAATGTAAAATTGTTCAAGGAAAACCATTATGCTTATAGGAGATAAATGCTGCATGTGAACATATGAGACACCCAGAGTGTGCTGTAGGGTTCTTGAAGGATCTTGTCCAACATATGCCTACAGTGGCATGTGTAAGTAACTCTTTTGTGGTCTTTGCATCAAAATAAACTGACCTCCTGGGCCAGCACATATATTTATAACATCTGTACAGACAGGAAAAACATTTCTTTGCGTTCATCAGAAAAGCAATGATACAGCTGCAGCAGAAATACAACCCATCAGATTATAGTAACACTTTACTACAAGCTCCTGCGACAGGCCTGTATAAAAGGAAGCAAGCACCAATTTTTAAAACACTTGTATGTCTGAAAAGTTGAAGTTTCTGAAGTCCAGAATTGTTAGAAAAAGGAGGAAAAAACCCACTGAAATAACTCTGTAAGTGTTTTGTTTTGACAATGTTCCTCAGGAATTCACCACACTTAGCTGGGAAAATGCTAGCAGTTAAATCTATTCAATGTCATGACATACAAAATTGAAACATAATTGCTCCTAAGTGGTTGACAACTGGCAAGTACTTTTTACATGGATAGAGAGAAATTTATGCTATCAAATGGAAGATACTGTCAAAAGTTTGATTTTAATATAAATGAAAATGCTACATGAAGACTCAAAAGGATAAGGAAAAAAGCTCAGCAGTAATACTTTTATAACCACATATTTAAAAAGCTTTGAAGTGAAGAATCATTACATCAAAATCATTTTCCTTGAACGATAAAAAAAATAAATTACAGCATGAATATTAACAAGTTATTAGAATAGTGAATTCAAAGAGTAGCAAAAAACAAGCAGCCGATGAGTGGCCTAGTTTAAAGAATGTCTTACCAATCATATGGTTAGCGACATGGATTTGTATCTCTCTCTCATTCTCAAAGGTCATCTGGCACTTGATGCATTGATAGGTCTTTTTCTGTTTAATAACCAAAAAGAGATTAGAGAAAACTGCACTGTAGCATAAGGCAAGTGTGATCATGAATATAGCATGTTACGTGCTTCAACTTTCCTCCACTGAGGACTTTTCTGCTCATATATCCCCAGCAAGACACCAAGTTGGGCTGAGCTTTTCTAGGACCATAAATGTGATATCTAATTAACAGTCCGCTTTAGGAGAATTTTTTATTTCACCTTTAAAAATTTCAAATTATAGTACTTGAAAATCTGATTAAGTACTTGAGCCATAATCAGATTGCTCGTATCATTTAACCCATTGCAGTAAAAATTCCTGCAGAGTGAAATAAAAGGCATTGAAAGGAAACTCTGTTTTCAGAAAAAGATCAACTTCTCAGAAAAGTCCATCTTTAGTTAAACTCAAAATACAGTAGGCAAAAAAGTAGTTACCTGGGAAATTGAAGGACAAAACGAAAAAATACATTTTGTAATGGTCTGCCATCAGAAATCCTGGGAAAACTGCATTACCACAAAGAATTGTTTCCTAGCACAATCTGTTGTGTATTTTCTGTCTCAAAGTCATACCAGGGAGGCTTAGCTGCAGAAGTCAGGAGGTAGTGTGAAGAGGCAATTATATGAACCATTCATTCAAATAGGGAAAACAGGGTTTGCACTCAGACAGTGGTATGTGTACTTGTGCAACATAACAGGATTAAAATCCGAGAAATCATTTGTACAAGTTATAATGCATGTTGACAAGTCAGACTTAGCAAAAAAATAAAACACAAATGCTAAGCTTTTTTACACTTGCAAAAGCTCTTATTTCCCAAAGCAGGAGTACAGTGCTTTAGTCTAATGTGCATGTTCATTTACTGCATGGAAATATGCTATCTAAATAGACGTCTTTTGACGTGCAGTTTAGAAGAATTGGGCCTTTTGTGCCTACTTCTTCCTAGAGAATAACTCCTACTGCAACACTTGCCACCAGGCATGAGCATGAGCATGCGGTCCATATCCTTACGGCTCAAGTTGATGGCAGCAGAACATATGTGAAATCTCTGCATGCTGGCCACAAGCTCAGTTAGCTGAGGAATGGATGAGAAACCCAAGCCATTAGCACTGAGAAACTCAATTCAGTAAACGACAATCTCTTAACTTTTTTGAAGCAAAATATTTTGTGGGTATTTTTCGTGCACTTTTAGATGCACATTATTTTTTCTTACAGCCTCCACCCCACACCTAGGTCTAGAATCCCATTTTTAGGATAGCAGTAGTAAGTCAGAAGAGTTGAGTAAAACAGAGGAGTTGCTGTCACTCCCTCTGCACATGGGATCCAATTTCCTTCAGCACCTGCTGAGGAAAGAACAAATTAGGTGCTGCCAAGAGCTTCCTAACTACTTGCCATGTCATCAATGGCAACAAGTTAGCCTGCTGGAGGTTAATGAACATGCTGTAATACCATAATAACAAATGCACCAGTCTATGGATGTTAAGCGTATTCCATGAATTCTGGACACAGTATGTGTTTGCACATAGGCAGGGTTTTCTAGGTAAAAATAACAATGGGTGATTAACATAATAATAGGAAGAAAGCTATACTCCATTGGCCAAAACCTGACACAGCCAACCATATAAAAGCAAATTGTTTGGACTGGCTAGTTATCCCTAGGCAGCTCAAGAAAGTATCCTCCTGGAGTCCATTTGGAAATCAAAGCTGTTAATGGAAAAGCAGCTGGATTTCTGCAGCACTCTTTCTTGGGAATCTATTCCAGCAAATGAGCACAGCACACATACGTACACATGTCCTCTCAAACGCACTGGCATACACATGCTGAGGAGTCTTAACTTTAAAAACAAAACAAAAGAAACGTAAAAAACCTTGGAAGAGAAAAATGGGATTGGGCGGTGAATGAATCATGCTCACATTTAAAACTTGAAACCTTCCTCTTTAAAACTTCAAAGCTGACTAAGTTCTGTGCCTTGTTCAACACTTACCTCTGTTATGAGGGTTCCCTAAGTAACTAACTACAAAAGACAATATTTCAGCTCAACTCTATTGCAAACCTTTAAAGTTATATTAAACACAGACAAATCATTCATTTTTAATTGATTTCGGTGCTTCTGAAAGTTACTTACTAACAGATCTGGAGACAGGATATATTTGTTTATCCACAGACCCAGCGCAAAGTGCTCCACACCTTTTCACAAACTTATAAAACACTCTGCTTGGCATGACCACCCCTCAGAGAAGATGGCAGATTTCAGACTTCCTCTGAGTATTATCTTTACCCTCAGCTGAGATGCATGCAAAAGAGCAGCTTAACTGAGGCAACAGCTCTTGTGATAGGGTACCCCACTTAATATGGAGTGAGGTTAATAAAAGGGCCTCATATGGCCCATGAAATAACTATACCTAGATTAGCACCCAAATGATTTGCAAGAGATGGAAGAACTTATTTTTTTGCTCATTAATAATTCTTTTTAAAAGGATGTCACAAAACCAGACTTCCATTCTCTGTAAATAGGGAGCACTGGTTTTAATACAAGGTTGTGATATTTGCAGTACCAAATTTGATCTTCTACTACCATTTTTGTGGGTATCATAGCTTCCTGAACATTATTATGAGTCAGTCATCTCTTTTTAAAGTTTTGTCTTCACAAGTGTTGACAACAAGGGCGCCCAGACTCTGAGGAGCTAACAGAGTCTAGGTAATGGCATCTAGGTAATATAAGAGACCAGATGAGCAGGCCTTCAGCTGAGAGCTCAATCCCCATTAAGCCAAGATATTTAATTCTAATCTTGGCACAAAATAGTAGTAATAACAACAGAGGGTTCTGGTTTCTTTTCTGAAGTAACTGTTGTTCCTATGGATTTTTCAGACTGTCCTCCTTTAAATCTGGAAATGTTTTCCGGTGTTCTACAAACAAAATATTCCTCCATTCAAGTGGGTTTACAAAGGAAGAGAAGGGGTGTGGGTAAGAACAAAGAGCAGGAATTGAGTCCAAGAAAGTGTGCAGGAGAAAAGGACCTGACTAAAGAAGCACCACAGGGTTCATTCTTCCAACTTTCTATGCCACCTCCTTTGCTTCTTCAGTCCAAATAACCTAGGTGGGCTAAAAATAGTAACACCATTCAAGATGGAAATTTAATTGAAGTCTAAGCATTTGCCATTGTCATGTTAAACAAGCATTGTTCATGATGACTATGGTACAAAATAAGGATAAATCTGTGTAGGAGAAAGATCAGCTTAAAATGTGACTGATTCCAGTATTACAAGGGACAATGAGAAATCTTAATTCTAAACAACTAGTTATGTTTCTGAAGACATGTACATTCCTCTAGAAGACATCATAAAAGGAGTTAATAAAATGTATTCAAAACTGAAGCTCCTATGCACAGAAATATTTTCAGAAAAACATGAAAGCTTTACCTCTGATGCAATCATATTAAAATTTAAAAAGGTCTTGAGATGTACATGTGCCAGATACTGGAATGGTACCTCCCCTTGTGATGCTCATCTGAAAAAAAATCTTTTAGTCCTATCCAAATAGAATAGCTCATGTAAAACTATAAGAATCAAACACAAATTGATGTTAGGGCAATCTTTTACAACTAAGGTGTATATTTTATTTTTCCCCCTAGTGATGTTTCTTATGGAAGACCATTGACTTGACTCAAAATTTCTTAATGACAAATCCTCCAGTGTAGGTGTTGCCATGTACAGAAGGCAGAAACTTTGTCTGTCTGGAAATCTATCTTTGTTGACCATCATGATTGGATCCTAGTCAGACATCCCAGAAACAAAGGTGATCAATTCACAGATATTTCTTCCTGGTTGTTTGCCATACTAAAATATAAGTGAGGAAGACAGGATACAGCAGCATTTTCATGGGTTATGTGCTTTCTTTCATTCTCATGGATATAAAAAAACCAACCAAACAAAAAAAACCCAAACCCCAAAACCCAAAAAACAAAACACCAAACTGCCAAGCAATTCTGAGTGCTTTGTGATGCCTGTCTAGCTGTCTCTAACTGATTTTCAGGACAAAGCCTCCACAAATTCAATAGTAAAAATCCCAAACAAAATATAACAAAATATCCATACTCCCTTTGTGGTGCTATACCCGTGTGCATATATACACAATTAAATACATACAGTAAAAAGGAACTGTTCTTCTTCTGCTCAATCTTTTTTTCTTCCCAAATATTTTTGGTTTTATTCATCAACAGGTAATATTTATTTTCTTCCTTTCTTTCACTTTGGAGCTAAATTTCATTTAAGTTTTTTTTTTCTTTTAATTTCTTTAGGCTTCCATGCTCAATTCAATTCAAGAATTATCACTGCTGGTGGAGAGATTTCCAACTTTGAAAGAAATTATGAATTTTGTATGTCATCATCATCTTTTCCATTTGCTTGGACTTCATTCTGCTTATTCTTATTTACGCTGAAATATATACCCACTACTTAAAATCTAATCTCCCTATATTTTCTTTCTGACTGTATCTTGTCCTAATCGTCAACTGCTTTACTGTTTAAGAAGGAAAAATCAATATGGTGTTTAAATAAGAAACTTAGAAATACTTAAGAATTGGAGAGAGGTAGCTCTTCTCTAGCCAAATACAGATTACTCTACATGCATTGTGCACCTAAGATTGCTCCAGTAAAACAGTATTTTACCTGTGTGCAGCATGCTAACAAGATGACAAGAGAGATCACGTTCAACTTGCTTAGCAAGTTGATACATCCATTCCTGGGATGCATGCCATAAATATCTCTGATATTATACGTGCAGGCCATAGACACCTGTTGAAGCTACCATTTGCCATCAGCAAAAATGCTGATTTTTCATTATCTTCTTCAAAGGAACTAAGACCTTTCCTCTTGGGATGAAATTCAAAGCATTTACCTTATTGAGGAACTTAAAACTCTCCCCTGGGAGAACAAGTATGGAAGCTGTCACAGAACAGAAGGAGTTAAAGCAAGAAATAAGAGCAGAAAATCGCAAGGTATTCTGCTTCCGATAGTCAATACGAAAGAAAAGGTAATACTTTAGGCTACAGGCACAGCCATATGAAGTAAGTATTAGTCCTAAGAGAACAGAGTTTTAAAGAATTTAGAAGGAAATAAAGGACTGAGAAGGAGGAAGGAGAATGACTATCCAGAGCCCCAGCTGAACTCTCAAAAGGTATCACACCAAAGGAGGGATATTTCCTTTCCTCATTCTTCTGCAGAATTAGATGTGTGTGTCTGGAGGCTTAGTCACACATTCACCACACCCAGAGGGAACAATATCCAGTTGTTTTACTAAAAAAGCAAAAAAGAAAAAAAAAAAACTTTGTGGGATTCGCTCAGAAGCCTTGAACAGGGCACTGAGAGCAGTAGGTGCTGGGGCAGGCAGTGCCGTGCTCCAGGCTGGCCATGCACAGCCCAGCTCAGCTGGATGCTGCTGCCCTGCATGTCCCGGTGCTCAGTCGGAGCTAACAAGTCCTGCTGGGGACACAGCCTGTACCAGCTCTACTGGAGGCATCTCAGTCTGCATCTTCAGGGTGTACTTAGGGTCTTCTCTTACTTACTGAGCTTCTGGTGTTCTAGTTGAATGATAGTTTCATGGTCTTTTAATGCAGTAAGATGAGTTTGTGGGTGCTTTAATTAGCAAATTGACATAAACAGGCATCTACAGCTGGAATTATTCATTAAAAGTTAGGTGCCTAATTTCCTTAGATACTTTTGAAAATCTCACCCCATCATGTTTAATTAAAAATGTCAGATGATATCAATACTCAGATGTGTCTGCTGTTGGTCTCCCAAGAAGATTTCCAAAATCTACTTCTCATTCCATCTGTTCCTGATAGAAGAAGGACTGACTTGGCCCATTCTTGAACCAAAACGTCAACAAATAATTTTAAAAGACTTATAAACTGCAAATGATATTAATCTCCTGAGTAGGCTTCTGAAACCTTACCTGGATCTGCATGTTCCCAAGTATCTTGTAAGCTAAGAAATGGGAAAGCAGGCTATCCGCAAATGTTAAGGAAAGCACACTTACATGTAATCTGCATTAGACAACAATTCCCAGATTTGCTAAGAAAACTGCTTATCTTACAGAAGGGCCATGTAGCAGATCCTTTTGAAATCATACCCACATGCACAGACACACACATACGCACACAGACATCAAAGTAGCCTCACAACACTCACTCTGACAGACATCCATAAGGACAAGCTCTTTAGTACAGAAATTTGTTATGGTGAGAATTTGGGGGGTTGGGTGGAATTCACTACATTTTTCTTCAAAAGTTCCTTTATCCTCTTACTCGTATTTAGTTCCCTGGTAAGAAATAATCTCATTCCTCAAGCATGCCAGATTAGATTTTTCCTTCGTTTTGGGTACTCAGCACATCCTTTTTTCATGGAAGCACCCCAGCTTTTCCAGATGTGCCAGTTCAGTAGCATCAGAATTCATGGACAAACTCAATCTCCACCATTCAAGTGTCTCAGCTGTCTGTTTGTAAATCTAGGGCAGTTTTATGATGAAAAAATCTGATGTGCTGCCACTAGGAATCTAGGAACCAGCAAGGCTGAGCAACACCTAATTTTTCTATATGTGTTACACTAGCTTTCCTCCCATTTTGTTGGGTTTTTTTAGTTGCACAAGTTATTTTATAAAGTGACACTTTAAAAAAAGTAGCATCAGATCAGTTCTCAGTTGCACTGAAGGTCTACATCCTATCCCTCAGACATTTGAAAGTTCATCTGTACTTACTCTGGGAACAGGGGATGTCTGGGTACCTTTCCTTTGGCTGCTAGTCTCAGGTGTCAGGTCTCGGTGATCTACCTGAACGTGGCTCTCTAGGTCTTCAGCACTTTCAAATTTGACACTACACTCTGGACACCTCAGACTGCCGCATGGTCTCTCATTCACCTCCTGTGGAGTCAAGCCCGAAGACTGTCCATTGGTGCTCCTGGTCATGCATCCAGCACACAGGCCATAGGGAAGGCCATTCACATCCAACTTTACCAAGTCCTGCTTATTCCGGAACTCCTTCAAGCACAACGCACACTTGTAGAGTTTTTGCAAGGCCTGGCCATTGGGCGACGAGGTTGCAGAGCTTCCTGCCAATTTCTGCATATGGAACGTCCCATGAATTTTCAGCTCAAGGGTAGAGGTGACTGTCTGCATGCAGACAACACAGCGAAACCCAGTGAGGGAGTTTCTGAGATCTGGATGCATCTGGCAATGCTCAATAAATTCTTCCTCACTCTGCAGTGGCATTTTGCAGATCCGACATGTCCCTGTATCCAAACTCTTGCTGTGAGTTACTTTGTGCTCCGTCAGGGTCAGGAGTGATGGGAAGCGTTCCCCACAAATGGGGCACATGTAGTGCTTAGCTGGGCCTCGATGGGTCTGCATGTGCTCTCTCAGGCCATTTTCTGAGAAAAAGGTCCTTGAACAGATATTACACTTGTGGCTACCTTTGATGAATTCTGCTTTCTTCCTGGAACAGTCATCCTCCCCAGGTCTGATGTTATGATCTCTCAGACGATGGTTCTGCAAGAGGACCTCCATAGTGTAGGCAGCCCCACAAATGTCACAGCCATACATGGGCTCAGAAGCATCTACATCATCCTCACTGGCTTCATGACTGTTGGAAGTATCTGGATTCTTCATTAACATGTTCTGGATATCTGCCCCTTCTGTCTTCTTATTTGTTGGGGTCATGCCATTAGCTGTACCATTCTCAGCACTAGCATCAAAAACACAGTGTTTTTCCCGCAAGTGCTTTTCAAGCAAGATGATGGCATGAAAAGCTTTGCTACAAAACTTGCAGTTGTATTTTTTGCTGTGGGTTGTGATGTGGCACTGCAGTTCTACCTCTGTGCTAAATGTCTCACCACAGAAGATGCATTTGTGAGACTTTGACGGATTCCCCAAGTGACTATGCTTCACGTGGATCTGGAGATCCACCTCCTTCCTAAAATCCCAGTTACAGGC
Source organism: Phalacrocorax aristotelis (assembly GCF_949628215.1). Lineage (NCBI taxonomy): Eukaryota > Metazoa > Chordata > Aves > Suliformes > Phalacrocoracidae > Phalacrocorax > Phalacrocorax aristotelis. The sequence continues at coordinate 16,356,842 of NC_134283.1, forward strand.
TGTGCAACGATACATCTTCTTTTCATTGCTATGCTTGACTGCCAGATGCACTTGGATAGATACCTTGGAATCAAAAACTTCTTGGCAAAGGGTGCAGTGATACAACACAAAAGTATGCATGTCCAACAAATGCTTCTGCAAATCATCCACCGAAGAAAACTGTTTGTCACAGCTCTCACATACATAATGAGTTGAAGTTGTCATGTAATGTACAGTGAGATGTTGCAGAAGAGACTCCTGGGAATCAAAGTCTTCTTTACACTGAGGGCAAGACTGTTTCCTCAACAGCAATTCCAAATGCAGCTTTAAATGGGTTTGAAAGCTTTCAAAATTTGAGAACTTTAGATCACACTGATTACATGGGTATTCACCATTAGACACTGAGTTTACACTAGCAGAAAGCCGTTGCCTTTTAGGGGAAGAGACTTCAACATCAGAAGAAACTGGACTCTGCTCTGCTTTTGACTTCTTATTGTGTGCCAGAGGAATGTTCTTGTGGTTTTCTTTAATATGCTTTGTAAGCTTCAGGATGGAGCCAAAAATGGGGGAGTTTGTGCAATAAGGGCATGAATAAACTTCCATAAAAGACTGTGTTGGCTGAATGACAGGGGAATCCAATTTTGAATTTCCTACATTGCAGTGACTCTGCTGAATATGCTCAGTCAAGGTTGCTTCAGTCAGAAAGCCCATGGAGCACTGGTTACAGAAGAAAGCGTTGTTGCCATCTTGAGGGGTAGCATTTGGGCCACAGTGAGTTATACGGATGTGTTCTTGTAAGCTATTGATATCTGCAAACATCTCCGGGCAGTAGTTACAATGAAAGGCAGAAATGTTGCTAAACTGCATCATGGGATAGGCATGGTTTTTGTGCATCTTCCTCACGTGTTCATTCAAATTGTACAGTGTAGGCATGGAATCAAGGCAGATCTGGCACGTGTGGCTTTGCTGAGGTTTGTCTGCATGGATGGTCTTCAGGTGGATCTCCAGAACAGCAAGGCTGTTGAAGTCGCGCTTTGAGCAGTACGGGCAGCTGTAAGTAACTTTAGACCAGTTCTGGCCTTCCTCTCTGTCCACAGACCTGATTTTCTTTTGTCCTCTCAAAGGCTTTAAGGTCGAATCTGGGGTGGAACCTCTTTCCACCGATGCACTGGAGTCAGGTGTTGCGCTGCTCATGGATGCTACACTCCCCAAGACTGGGTCAGGGCTGATGCTGTGATTGCTGGAGTCAGGTTGTCTGTGGCTGTCCAAGTGGCAATAGACTTCCTCCACTGAAGAAAACTGCTCTGGGCACATAGGGCACTTGTGTTTTTTGTTGGCATGGGCTTGATGAATGTGTGAGAGCAGTGAGTTTTCATCTGCAAATACTTCAGGGCAATGAATACACTGCAAATCTGCCTTCTCGGAAAGCTGTGGGTGGCGTGTCATTACGTGCTTCTCCAAGTCTTCAGTCTGACTGAATGTCTCTTCACAGTAATCACACATAAAATCGTCCTTCTTCACCTCTTTCTCAGTCTTTGCCATATGTTCCTTGTTCTTTTTATGAGCTTGCATGTGACTCTGCAATGAGCTGGTAGATGAAAACCCACGTTTACACACAGTACACTTGAACGGTTTGCTGGAGCTGTGGGTTTTCAGGTGAATTTTGAGGTGGTCGCTGCGAGAGAATGCAGCTTCGCATTCATGGCAATGGTACTTTTTATCCCCTGTGTGAAGCTTTATGTGGCGATCCCTACTTCTCTTGTGCTTAAAAAGCCGGCTACAGTAGGTACATTTGAAAGGTAGTTTGTCACTGTGGATCTGCTCATGCCTTTTAAGGTAGCTCAGGCGAATGAAGGACTTATCACAAAACTGACAGGGATACGGGAGGCCGGTCCCCCCTTCCTCCTCCCCGATGCCGAGATCACACCCATCTCCTATCATCTGAGTGGGTGATGCAACATCTTTGCTGGAGGGAGATGAAGCCACCCAGGAGAGTTGTGGGTCGTCATCACCATCTGTAATGGGAAAGCAGAAAGGAGATTAAAAACAATTCCCAGTGCATCTGTGAAATAAGGACAAAGCTCTCAACAACACTATAGGCTTCTGCTACTACAGCGTTAAAAAAAAAAAAAAAAAAAAACCAACTGGAAAAAATCTCTCTTGAATTTCAGAGGAGGTTTGAGAAAGAAAAATTAAAAAAATATTTGTATGCATAATTCACAAATATGCCAACATATAGTATTAATAAAAAAGCAATTTTCTTTATCAGGTTTAACACCTGCTCAATGTACTGTAAAGCAATTAACAATGAATAAAGAAAGCAAAACACAATGTGCCATGAAGCAATTCAAACATTTTGAAAAGCTACAGTGTTAAGTGATCACCTGTGATTTTGTGGATCTTTTTAACTGCTACATCAAGATGATTTTAAGTAATGTCTCTATTAAAGAAAATCCTTCAGTTCTGTGTCAAAACTGTAATAGAATGAAAGGCTGCTCAAAAGCAGAGTCAAACATCCAGGTGAAATAAAAGCATCAGATTTGAGACAGCTCGTGAAATTCAGAGAAGAGATCTGCACCATTACCACATTCGTTCGTACAAAAGGTAGTGTTGCCTGCTTGGTACAAAACCAAACAACCTTAAAAAGCCCAGAAAATCACCATTGGAGATCTCAAGACATCACAAAAGAATCAACTTCAGGATAAACCAACAATGGCCCAGCCTCTGTTTTAATAACTATTTCCTTTGCTCAATATGAGGCTTTGGAAAATATTTTATAATTTGATATTACAGTAAAGAAACACAGCACCAACTCCAGCAGCAAAACAGTCATTTTAGGAAAAATACATAAAATGTTGGCAGCTTTTATAAACAGAATTGTTAACAAGAAACAGAAGAGAGCGAGTTCAAATATCCTAATTCCAATAAATGCAGAGATGTTGAGGAAAGCAAAAATGCCGCTAGTCCGATATAGAACTGAACCACGGAATGAAGCAAAAATAAAATTCATGTAAATGAGGGAAGGCACTGCCCACATATAGATTTGGAGATTCAAAAAAGGAACCGGTTCTCCAGATACATTGTCCTTTAAAACATTTAATATTCCTACTTCAGCTCTTACTAAAACAAACCAATAAAAAAAATCACCAACTGTGCATGTAGGCTGCCACACGCACACTCCTCGTGCCTGCCAACTACAGAGTCACCAGGCAGAGAAGAGCACATGTACGGCAGAGAAGCTCTCAAAGAAAGGCACAGCTAATGAGGATATCACCACCGTAAGGGGCTAGCTCCTGTGGCACAGTTTCTTTTGCAAAGACCTTCCTTTTCATCCCAGGAAAAGAGAGTGGAGCTACCTTGGACAAACCAAACTAAGCATGCCAATCAACTTTTTCGGCACAACGAGGCTGCCTGTTTTCCAGGACATGCAGTTTGTGCGCCTGCTCCCCTCATCCTGTGCCCCCCACAGAGCTCCGCTCCCCTGTTGAACTAAACCTCCTGCTCCAGAGCGAGGCTGGACACCAAGAATGCGCTTCCTCCTGCTCCCGAAATGCACCCTGGCTCTAAGCAAGTAGCCACGTTTCAAAGATGCTCAAGGTCTTTGTGCTCAACTAACTCCTTTGAGCCTGGCTGAGCTTGAACCAAAAGTACAGGCAACGAGCCCCTGATTTTTACATGAACTTTTCTCAGGCTTCATTCTCCCAACTGTGAACCAGTCTGTCTCTGCGGCTGCAACAAAGCCTCATGTTCCCAATTTAAGCCACCTCTGCCCCCTGCCCTGCTGCCAGCACAGCTTTGCTCTGCCCCCGGGGAGCCCCTGTCACCCCGCCTGCTCTGTCCTCCCAGCTCTGCTGCCAGCCGCATCCAGGGCTCCGTCCCCATGGACCTGCAGCCACAGGCCATCGGATGGAAGGAGGCAGCTGGCTGCCAGCGCCTGGATTAGGGGCCCTGGGGAGGTGCTGGTAGCTCAGGGCTGGCTAATTCCCTCCTCTCGCCAGCTGGGCTCCTCCAGGGGAAAGGAGACAAAGGGGAGCAAGAGGGGGATGCTGGGCCTGAACTAGGGCAGCACATGTTGCATTTGCTACTGCTACTGCTGTCTACCAGGGGAAAAAAGAAGAAAAAAACAACAGGAAAAAAAGCACACCGCCATTGTGTTACTTTCTACTTTGGCTTACTGGCTGTAATTAAAACAATTTAAAATATCCACCTTGCCAGAAACTATTATAAAAATACATGTATTTTAAATATCTTCCCTGTTGCAGCCAGTCTACTCATGTCTTGTGCTGGCCTGTGGCACACAGAGGAAGGACTGTCTGGGGAGAACTCTGAGCACTTAAAACGGCTCCAGTGAATAAAGCTTCATCGTTCAGCTTTGAAACTTCAGATGCAATGGGCCAAATCCAGTGGTAACACAGGTTGGGCCAATTGCTTTAACTTTGTTGCATCCATATGTGCTTATGCAAACCATTACATTGCCCCACCACACAAACTGCACAAATCTTTTAGAAAGTCTCCTTCTCTTCTGAAACAAACCCATCTACCTCAAAATGCACTTTAACATTCAAATAGGGCCAGTTTCCCTCCAGCTGCTGCTCTTCAAACATATTGGGCTATTCAGAAAACAAAATCAAAGAAAGTTGGTATTACTTCGGGAGTGATGCACAAAGACATTGTTCTGCTAATAAAATTTGGATTCAAAAAAATTAACATTTCTCAGATTGAAAAGCTGGGTTTTAATAAAAATGGAAGGATTTACATAGACAGTTGAAAGCAAAGATTGTCGTCTTTTGTTAGCTTGATTTAGACCTTTCAGCGAGTTTCATGTTTAACTTCTAGATTCTTTTTATTGCACTGTTTTCCCATACTTTTACAAATTAAAAAGAATAAGGAAACTTTAAGCGCAAGGAACAACCTATCTTGACTTCCTTACAAACAAGATACTAAATTACTAGAGGCCTAAACTGAAGAAATTAGGGAAAACTCGTTATCATTAATGTCTTTATGGAATGAAAAAGAGCCCTGTTAATTTTAACTTGCCATATTGAATTGAAGAAAAGACTTATAATGAACTGAGAAGGAAAATCTAAGGTATTTTACCAGAGTAATATTTTAGTGGGAAGATATATTTTAGATGTGGTATACATGTCTGGCAATGATGGTTAGAATAATAATTCTACATTAATGCAATCAAAGGAATGTAGCAGAATGAGAAAAATCACTTTCAAAAAGGAGATTAAAGTCATTAAAAATGGCTAATCCTGCAAAGTGGGACTGTTCTAAAACAGAGAATCACATGGCTGGTGCAAGGCTTTTGTCATTTGTGCATAAGAGAATCAAAACAAGTATTAAAAGGGTAAGAAAATTGAATAAAAAGTTTAATTAGGAAAAAAAGAGCATTAAGGAAGCCTCAGAATGTCAGTAGTCCTCAGGATATATGCGTCACAAAGCTTAAAGGGCCAAACTTGATAATCAATCTAAAAGTGGTACAGTAATTTAGCAACTTAATGTTCAGCACGTTTATGGGACTGCAAGCATTCATCATCATCACTGAGGAGCTAATTCCAGCCTCAATGTATTGAATAAATGTATTTTTCCTTCTAATAAGAGCAATTTGGCCAAACTGCAATATAAATCATACTTCATTCTCTGTTTATCTTTCAGATAACATAAACCAAGCTCAGAAATATACTCATGAAGCTAAAACAATAAAATGAAGTCTTAAAAAAAGTGATGTCTCTTAGAAAGGAGACAAAAGCACATCACAGATTGCAGCACTGAGTAACCATCACTGTTGTCTCAGCATATGCTGATGACATTGATATATATTTATTATTTCAAAGTTATTTTGCTAATAGAAATAAAATTGACCAGACAAAATTTCACAGTCCCTGCAAACACTTTACCCCATCTCCCTGCTCAAAGCTAGCTGAAACATTACTCTCCTGCCGGAGTTTAAGTCGAGACGCATTTGGAGCGGTTACAGAGGGACAGGCTTGCTCAGCTGCCCGGTCACCCGTGCAGCCCCAGCCTTGGGGTCAGCATTTGTGGGCAGGGGCTGCACAAACCCCAGCTACCCCCAGCCAGCTGCTTTTTCACTTAAGAACAAAAGGTATGCATAGAGATCCCATTTGCTGGCCTGGATCTGAAGTTCACCCTTGCCTAAACCCTCTTGTTTACCAATGTAGAGCACCATCAAGTTCCCTTCCAGTGAAAAATCTCCATACTCTCTCCCTTACATATGGAGGGTTTGGGTGGCTCTTCCACAGGGCCTCCATACATCCTCCCACACTGCAGGCACATTTCAGTATGGTCAGCACGGTATGGAAGGCCAGTTTATTCCAGCTGGTTTGGGTGCAAACAGCAGCACAGACTGACAAACACGGGGCTCAGAAGAGGCCATACAGCCTGCCCAGGCATCAACAAAATACCCAGGGTTTGGCCAAAGAGGCAACTTCAAGTATCCCCACCTGAGCCCAGAAGGCATCTCCGTACAGGACAATAAACTGAGGAAATTAGATTTGGAAGGTGCTCTTACTCTACTGGGTTTATTGCTCTAGCACAGAGCTAGTGCACAAGAGAAATAGTTAAATTAACAAAAACAAAAACCAAAAGTCAATTGTTGAGGAAAGGATTGCTGTTTGACTTAAGTTCAGACTCCTGGTACTCTCCCAGCCTCTCCGTGGCACACAAGTTAAAAATGGTTAAAGCATGCAAATTGCTTTAGGCTATTGAGAGTTGATGGAATTCTAGCACCCAAAAAAGTAAGTTACTTTTGAAAACAAGCTTGGCATCATAAGACACACTTCTGAACTCTGTTTCAGTTCCTCATCTCCATAATAGAAAAAAAGCCATCTGCTCCTCAAGGGCAAATTGTAGGGCTTACTTCTGTATAGCTGTGAAACCCTGAGACATCCTCCAATGGAAGGCCTGATAGAAATGCTATCAACTTCAAAAATTATTATAATCACAGATACTTAACTATGAGAATGCAACACAGAGATTGAGGACTGAGAAATCTTCAGTACTGGTTACAGCAAATTCTTCATTGCTGCACTATGTATTAAAGCCCAGGATAAATCATTACAATGGATTATAGTAAGAACCTCACAGAGCATACGCTCCTCATTTGCATTGCAGTGCTGGTGTGAAACAATGCAAATGAAGTTTACACAGCAAATGTTTTAAGTTTCAATATTTTCTGTGCACTGTGATAGCTTTTTAATTTTTTTTTTTTGTTGGAGTGTTTAGCCCCATTTTCCTGCACATTTCCCACACAGTTCTAACAAAGTAAATAATAAAAAATATCATCAACATTCCAAACCTAATTTTCTATGCATATATTAGCTTCACTGGACATTCTTTTTCAATGTGTCACAGATGGCAACAGTGGACTGCGTACCACCAGCTCTTGAAAGCTGACACTGCACCTATCTCTGAAGGGTATTGTAACTGCTGGGCTGTGACTGAAACCCAGCATTAATGTGCACTCAAACACATTTCACTAAACAATGGAAAAAAGGTTTCTACAACTTATTTCTAATTATCACTATAAAAATGTCATGCAACTGTCTCCCAAAACTGCCTTAACCGAGGCACTAAGGAGGGGCCCTGGGAAGTCCAGGCTGCTCTGAAGAACTCTATACGCAGCCTCACACTTCAGCAACATTAGCTTCTTCACAAAACAGTCTTCATAGTTCTTTATCTTAAGGCACTTTGCCATTTTTAAAGTATATATATAAAAATATATATATAAAGTGTTCAAAGCAAACCTAAAATTGGATAAAAAACTAAGAGGTGCTAATGTAAGTGGCACCACAGACTGTGCTTTCATTATTATCTGTGACTTGAGAAGAATGCAATTGTACCTAATTATATTCTTATGTGGCAAGCATTTTTGATGGACTAAAATACCAACAGTTAGTGACTTTTTTTCCAACTTCTCAGCTTTGCACTGCAATTTATTTTCAAGTGAAGTGAAAAAGACAGACAGACGTCTGGCTCAATGGAAAGTATATATAATCTAATTTTTTTTCTCATGCAGAGTAGCTTGGTATTTAGAATACAAAATCAGCACAAGATGTAGTACAGAATTTCAAACATGAAACTTGCTGGATGTCTGCTGCAGATAAACTGTTACATAAAGACAGTTTAAACCTCACTGTCTTTGTTGAAACCTTTCTGTAGTGATCAAAGATACATCTAATTAGTCTTTTTTTATGCTGCAAGTTAAAAGTATGCACAAAGATGTCTATTGAAGCTTAGCTGATATAGAGAAACTTGTTCAGCCAGAGTAACACATGCCTGAGCCCTTGTCTCCCATTAGCAGAGATATCAGGACTCAATAATGACCATCGATAAGATGATATGTAATTCTGTACAGATGATAAAATCAGAAAGTTATTTTTAATATTATTTTTTTCTTATGTCAAACAGTCAGTATTTTGCTGGTAACAAAAAATTAACATATCATTAAATAAGTTATTTCATACTTCAATAAATGGCACAATAAGGGACGGAGGAGAAAGTTTTATGTTAGATTTAGGAATAAACTAAATGCTTTCAGAGTTGAATCACTGTTTTTCTGTACTCCCTTTGGAAAAGCAGCAGATACTACATTCTGCTGTGCATCATGGACTTGGGACTGAAAACAGCTGCACTCTAATTACATGTAAAGTGTACCAAAACATTCCTTTTATCACAGACTGTAAATCTGTTAGCATCTGTCTCTCCTTTGTTTCTTCCAAAAGATACAAGCTTGTTTCTACATTTTTCTCACCTGTAGCGGTGATTAAAATTCATTATAAATGAAAGGAGTGAACACTAAAACAAGTTCCTCTGTGTACAGTTCTAAACTCAAATTAGAAACAGCTGTTTGCTAATTCATGCAGTGATGTTTTGTCGTGCTTTCTGAATCAATAATTACTCACCCTATTTCTACCAAAATGTTAGGATAATACACATATTTTGCTTAGCAATTTGCTCTTCAGAAATGTTCAAATGCATATTCAGGCTTTTTAAGCAAGATTAGAAGATCATACCAGCAAAATCATCAATGAATTAACAGAAAGATGTTAATAGCTTGCTGCTCATGTTTACCCTGCTACCTAGAGGGGCCTCTGCCATTCTTGCCTGCTTTGATACCTACACAGCATTTAGCAAGAAGGCATGTTGTAAGAAAGATGTAAACGAACAAAACTGTATATCAGGTCACATGTACACCTCCCAGATGCAATAGTCACACTGAGAAAATACTATAAAATGAGAGTTTCAGCTATGACATGTACAACTTTCAAACATAAGGAATGACAAAGCCCTGAGGAAAATAATCCTAGTAGAATAATTATTACTTATAATAATTAATTACAAGATTAGTTATAATAAATGGTAATACTTATGCCAATTGTTTGTAATATTTTCTTGTATTACATTAGCCAGAACACAAACTTGATATGACCTTATTGGCCTTACACTCACACAATTATATTTTGCACTTCTTGCTACTTGATGTCAACATTTATCATGGTTTCAGCACTTGATTATGCGTTAAAAGCTTTGCCTGCTTTGTTTTTTACCTAAACCTAAGGATGCAAGGAGGTAGGTTGCAATGTTTTGAGCAGACCCCATGGTAGATTTGCAGAGCCTGCCCTCACCACAGCAGGACTGGGGCCACTTCTGGCCCCTACACTGCCCCCTTTGCAAAGCCAAAGATCCAGCCTAGGGCAGTGGAAGAGCATCAGCCTCCATAAAGGTCTCTGCAATACAGACAAGGAAAGTCCTTTTTTCATCTATACATAAAGATGTTTTCCCTTCCTCATGTTTTGTTACTGTTAGCAGGGAGGGTGCTTCCCATACAGCGCAAACCCGGGCATCAAGACTTGAACCACTCACGGGGATGTGGACAGCAGAAGAGCCTTTCTGGTGAGATGAAATGCATCAGATTAATTTCCTAGATTTATGATTTCCTCCCTCCCATTTGATCGGGCACCTCTCAAATACAGCAGGCACCTGTTCTCAGGCTATTTTGCCGAGTACCCTCAGGCACGTGCGGTCAGGCAGACTCGGCTCAAGCTCCTTCCCTCAGTTCCTGCTTATAACTGAGCATCAGAAATACAGACTAGCTGCTGTTTGGAGAAACTTAATGAATACAGAAGCCGAAATTAAGAAAAAACAGACTTTTCTCCATGAACTTACCAGATCAGTGTGATTTAATTTAATGCTTTACTGTGTTCATTTTCATGTTTCTGAATTGTACTTTCAAGGGAAGATGAAGTCATCAATTACAATCCATTTAGCTCATTCATAAAATTTATTTAAGGGTCATATCCTGCACGGTGAACAGGGAGGCCTGGAAGTCAGCGCTGACAAGGACAGGCAGCATTTTCCCACAGGATAGTCAGCTTGTGCAGAATCAAGTCAGAGCTTGTTTTGACGGCATAGGCAGCAGTCTGGAGGAGCAAGTCCCTTTAAAACTGGGGCAGTGGCAAACTAGGACAAAGAGAGTTTTGCCAAGACCTCTCCAATAAGCTGCTGTTATTGCTAAGACAAAGGCATATCTGCTTCTGTGCTGTCTGTTGCAGACAATATTAGAGTGGTGTTTCCATTTCTGCAGAGCTCTGTTTCAACTTTTCAGCCATGTATCAACTCAGAGCCAAAAGAACCACTAAAAGGGGAGAAAACTGGGACCAGACACAACAAATGGTCTGTGCCTTCTGGTTGGGGTCACCAAAAGTGATTGTATGGCTAGGATGGCTTTCTATCATGAGATCTTCAAATGATGCTATGCAGTGACCTCACCTCTAGGAAAATGAGTTTGCAGTCCCTGTCTTTAACATATGAAAAGTACTTCCAAAAAAGTATTTTCCATCAGTGCTCAGTAAAAGAGATGTCAGTCGCCATGTTCTAAACCTGATAAAAACCTCATGTTTCAAACCTCAGCCCTGCACAGGACTTTACTGCCAGGCTTTCTAGCCTGAGGAATTTAAAGCTGGTCACATTATTAGAGCAAGTTGCTGGGGAAAATAAAACCAGGTTGTTAAGTTAAAAAGAGTAGGCTGTTCCAGACTCTCATTTTGATCTAGGTGGGAAAACTGTGACGCACTTACAAACTTAACAGATTGATGTCCACGATGAAGAGACCTAATGCTGAAAAACACGTTGGCTGAAATTACTCAGCAATAAACAAACAATAAAAATCAACAACATCCAGATTTTATACTGCCTTCAAACAACAAGGGAAGAAAAATCAATAAATTACACGTGGCAGACAGTATCAAGTAACTTGTTTTATAGCTACACATACGCATTATTGGTCTGACTTCCAAATGTGTTATGTATTCACATCACTCCTATTGAAATCAATAGGAACAGCAGTTGCTTAACACTTCTGAAAACTCAAATAATGTAAATGTGAAATATAGCCAGTTCTACATAGATGTATTTTCAGAAAGATGCATGTATTCCCTGTCCCCTTCATGAATTCCAAGTCAGGATTTCATGCAAACACTATGAATGGAAATGAAGCTGCGCTTGCAAACATTCCAGCTTCCACAAGTTTGGTGAGCGTAGCTCCCTGAGGCCTTCATCCACCTGGTTTGGGAGGGGGTCGTGTGCCACAAGCTCCACCTGACCCAAGCCTGGAGACAGGGTTTGCTCCAGCTAAGCAAATCTCCCATTTCTTGGGGATAGTATGCATTATGGCAAAGTACAATTAGTTAAGACTCTGGGTTTGTTGGTGAACAATTTAAAAAAAAAAATCATTTAAAATTAAAAAAACCCACCCACAAATGTAAAAGCACACTGCTGAATATGAAGTACATTCCTGAGTATCATTTAGATAAACATCAGTCATGAATCTGTACCATGTTTGTGACTGGCCTGAGGGGACCTGCATTAAACAGGTGGGAAGGAAGCTCTCCACTTATCAATACCTGACAGAAATAACTGAAAGGTTTAAAAGGAAAATAACTATAGATTTTGTGCTATGCAAGATGAAAGCCAAACAGTGTGGCTTGCCTAGGAGAGATGTGTATTCCACACTGTATGATAATGCTACTTCTTTTTCACTAACAGTATCCATCATTTTAAATAAGACATGGCTTTTAAAACAAGCAAGCAAACAAAAGCGTTTGCCACTGGGTAAGAATCTTTCTTAGTACATCAGTGTTCCCCTACAACAAACGTGCTGCATGAGAGACCTTTCAAGTTTAACCGTCAGTGACGCAGCATCTGTGATCTGAGGACTTGCACTGCACAACACAACGAAACCATCTGCCAAAAGCTGCTCTCTTCTTCCAATACTTCTTTGCCCTTTTGACTGAAGGGCCCAGTGACAAATTGTGTGACTGCGCTCTCAGGTTTTCAAAAGAAGATCTGCAGCGACAGCTAAGGTCTATCTTCCCAGGGCTCACGCCTGCATTGGTGCAGCCAAAGGAGGGATCCTACACCTGACCTCCCCAAGCGCCCGTGCAGACTGCAGGGGATGACCCCAGCAGTGCCCACTCTGCAGCACTACAGGGTCATGGTGCACCAGGCAGCCCTATCCTGCAGGCACCAGGCAGCAAGATCAGCCCACACTGTGCCCTGTCTCCTACAGCATGAGTCTGCAGAGACTTTTCGAGCCTCTCTGAATTCTTCAGGGGCTTCTCAGGAGGTCAGCCAGCACCAACCATACACCAGAGAAAGCTTCCCGTAGGGAGGATGCTCATCAGTACAGGCAGGCAGGCACGGGGAGCGCAGCTGGGGAGCCAGAGAAAATCCAACCAGGAGACGACAGCCCCTCTGGCCCCGCTGTGCTCCTGCCAAGAGCCTGGCAGAAATCTCTCCTCCAGCCATGGCTGCACTTCCACCCTCAGCTGCAGGTACCACGCTCTGCCCACGTACCAGAACAGGGCAGCACTTTCCTTCAAGTTCCGTAATAGCAAAGGTGTCTTCCTTCTGAATTGTTTAATACAGTTTTAGGTGCTGATTGACTGTATTCAGATAGGTCTAGTTTAACCAACAATGTGGGTTTCCTTCTGACTGCATGTGTGTGGTTGGTTTTTTCCTCCCACAAATGTGAATTGTACAATTTATTCTAGTTAGTAACTGTCTCTGTGCCTTGGCCACAGATACATGAAAGTGAATTTATAATGAGGAAAGGTGCAGGGCACAATTATTTGTTTAAATGGGATTAAAATTACTGTTGGAGCATACATTGAATAATCTCAATTTATCCCTGAAGAGAAGGAGGGACAGGAAACTTCTTGGCACTTGCAAATATCTCTTTCCCTATCATCTCTCCCAAACAGCACTCCTTCTATCTGAGAGCATTCTCACACAGACAGTGCCACTGATATCAGAGAATTAAATGAAATAAAGGGAAAATCTATAGCCAATACCTTTGTCCCTACCCACATAAGGAGGACTGGCTATATTACAAAATATATCTGGGAATGTTAATAGACTAAACAACTCAGTAAAAGGAATGAGGAGGCAGTAGAGAGAGAGAGAGATTGAATTTATTCTAGAAAAATGCATCTTGATACTACAGGTACAGAAAGTATTTGACTTTCTATAGAGGAGTTTGCTAAAGTTCGCTAAAGCTGGAAGTGGGTGTTTTGGGCAGGGGCATGTTTCCTGCAGAGGAAAAAATGGTCAAAAACTCAAACCAGTAACAGCAAAACACAGAAGAAAAAAAAAAAGAAGGAAAAAAAATCCCACCAAACTAAACCAAAAAACTCTCAAGGAAATCAGGTGCCAGAGGTCTGATAGATACACATGCACCTCCAGAACCAGACATGTTCAAGAAACCATCTCCAGTCAATTAATGACTGGAAACACATGCCCCTCTCCCCACCCTAGGTGAATTAATAATTTTTTTGTTGTTTTTTTCTCCAGATGTGAAGAGGTTTTGCACCTGCACCTACATGTCTGGTGTGGACTGTCTCACATGCACAGAAACCCCATGTACAGTGTGGCAGACAGGAGTTACCAAAAACTTACTACTGAAATGCAACTGGCAGATACCTGGAAGAGACTGCATCCCATCTCTACTGCCATAAAGAGGCAAAACAGCGACTTCAAGCCGCATAAGCTCACACACTGGCTGTCTAAAAGAAGATACATTGTCAATAAGCCAGTCATAACTGAGTAAGCAATTTAAATTTTGGGGGGGAAAGGAAAAATTATTGTTTCCATAACCAACACAAAGAGTTTTAAAGCTCAGATCAGCTTCACTTACAAAAACTCTTCCATCCTAAGTATCCCTAAATGCCAAAAAACCCTTGCTCCCTCCCTGGAATATATTTGGTTTTGTCATGCCCCTTTCCCAGACCCACAGTCAAAGCTCCCTGCCCAGACGGAACCACAGACTGGGCAATGCTGGTGTCTCCCGTAGGGGATTTACAGAACAAGGTAGCCCAGATACAAGTCACTTTTTTTTTTTTTTTCCTGAAGGCTTTTTCATTATTTATTTTAATTCTGTCCAATAAGGCAAAAATTTTCAGGATAAAACCATTTCCTGGGCACAGATAACCTGGACTGCTGTCTGAAATAGGATCTTTAGCCCATCTCACTCTTGCAAAAACAAACAAAAATAGACAAATTAATGGTTTGTATGAAAATTCAGTAAATGTTCCCTCACACCTTTTGCCAGAATTACTTGTGAGACTGAATTCCACTTCCTCTATCTCAGAATTACTTTAGCACATGATAGTATGAGTACCAAGAGTTATGGAAGTACCAGCCTTGGGTCCCCATCAAGATTGAATTATCTGTCTGTATTTAAGATAGCAGTTCAATGTCTTCTGTAGAAAAAAGGAAACTCCACCTCAGTCATGGAGCATCTGAGTATAAAACTAATCTTCTGAGTAGTAGATATTAGGCTGACATACAACATTAAGTGTACGGTTTCAAACAATGCATTTTAGAGGTTGAGGTCATGGACTCCTAGGAGCTGATTGTTAAAGACACATCAGACTTTTTTTTGTGGTTGTTTTTTTTTTTTTTAATCTATTTTCCCATTATTTAGGGTTATGATACCTTACATCTTTGGATTTCCTATGAACATAACCATAGCCCCAGACCTCCTGGCTACCTGACATCAAGAAGGTTGCAACAACATGTCTACTCTGAAGTCACTGTACACAGGCTTAAGAGTGACTCCATCTTAATTCAGTTCTTTCTTTGGCTGAAATTAAGATACTGGATCTGATCTGATTTTTTTCCTTTCTATTTTGCTTTGTATCAAAACACCTGTTTTCCAGTGGGTGGTACCTAACAAAATGTGAAGCAGAGGTGTGAGCACAAAGAAAAGAGCCATTATAAATGCACAGACACACACTGTGTCAACACATACCAGCTGCCCGATACATATAAAAGCATTATAAAAAGGCAACTGAGTCATTATTTTAGAATTTTGCTATATTTTCAATTTTAAAACATTTTACTATCTATCTAATGTCATTAGAGAAGTTTCCATTGTAAACACCAGAAAGCAGACACCTCCTAACCATCCTACACAAATTCCTGTCACAATTTTTGTGCAAAGTGTTATCAGGTAACAATATTTACCATGTACAGTAATTATTAAAAACTCTGAGACTGTGTAATTATGTATTTTAATTACATGATCCGATTAGCTTTTTTAATCACTTCATAAAAAGAAAGGAAATTCACTGAGGTTGTCAGAAAGTTAATAAAGTAATTCACCGCTAAGGCTCACCATGGTGCCTTTCTAACTACTTCCTTGCTACATCCTACTGTGCCTAGGTATTGGAGGTCAACTATAAGTATTAATTTCCTTACTTATATTAACTTCGGTGACAACATTCGTGCTCTTTTGGCATGGGTTTTTTGTTTTGTTAGAAAACACTTTTCATTTAGCTGAATGATATTTTAAGAGACGCAGACTCCTCAAAACCAAGAACTTGGTTGACCTGAAACCCACCAAGAGACCCAGCCTTGCCCTGCTCTGTCCCAACCCATTTGAAGGGACTTTAGGAGAAGCCGCTGTGGAGTGGTCACTGTCACATAGTGCCATGAAAGCTGCACCACCGGCCTGCAAAACCCACAAAATTTAGCAACGTTGATCAAAAGATCAACAAAGCTGGCTGGTCACATTAGGTCACATTAAATCAGGGCCATGGAGGTGCAATGGAAAGTCAACACAGTGCCATGAGAAGATGATGGAAATCAGCCCAAGATTTGTATAGATGGAGGCAGGCAGCTGTGCCCAGAGCAGCCAGCAAAGACAAGGTGGGTGGCAGAAAATGGTGCCTGTCCCAGTGTGAGGTGCTGGGCTTTTTCAGCTGCAGCGGCCACAACAGCAGCCACGGGCCTGGCCTGAGGAAGGGAAGGACTCAGCAGCAGCGAGAGGCACAATTTCTGCCGGAGTCAGGACGGCCAGCTGCTTCACCCAGGCAGCAGAAATCACCCAGGGATCCCACTATGAAAAATAACCAGTCCCTCAAAAACATCCTGCCAGCAGCTCGCAGTGCAAACTAGGGGCTGATGCATGTGCGGCTATGCAGAGAGGGCTGAGGGGTAAGGAGAGGGGTGCAAGGGATAAGCTGTCTCTCCTGAGGCAGGAGAGAGCACTGCTGTTTCAGCTCTGGAAAACAATTTTTCTAACTTTTGGATGTGGTTTTGCTCTAAGGAAACATTTTGTTTATATCCAAACTGGGAGTCTATAATGTAATACTTGGCTATTGGATTCAGCAGCTCTGTTTTACTCATTTTTGGTTCACCCTGTCCCCCCGCCAGCCTTTCTTTATTTTCCTCCTCCTTTCTCTTTTTACCTTTCCACCCCCTCTCCCTTGATTCTCTGGGGAGAACAAATGACTTTGGGAGGTTTAAAGGACTGACAAGAACAGAAATTTAATTGGGGGGGGTGGGGGGTGGTGGGGTGGTGTGCTTGGGCCAGGCACATAGAAGCAACCACAGCACAATCCATTTGGGCTGCCCCACCTGTGACCCTGACCGGGCCGGGCGTCCTCTGCTCCACAGGGGCAAGACAGGCTGAGGTCCTTTATGCTGGTGCGGGACCTTGGTGTAGCCTGCTTCAGGAGGAGAGGACTGCCAGATGCTGACAGGCCTAGAGCAGTTATTTCAGGAGACTTTTTTTAATATAGAAACAGCTGACACAAAATGCATCTCACTGGGGAGGGAAACCGTGCTCCCAGAAGTAAAAGACCACTAAAAAGCCTTTTTTTCCCAAGAGAAATCTAAAACGGTTTCGGGCCAGATATCACTTAGGTTTTTCATTTCCATTTTAGGAGACTTGCACTGTGTCTTTCCCGTCTTGCCCCATCCGTGGAGAATATTAAGGGACTGCTGCAGCCTAAAAGGGGCAGATGTGGGCAGATTAAGAGATGATGGAAAGTGCTTTCAGAAAGTAGAAACAGCCTCAGAAAAAATCTGTCTCAGACAAAATGGCCACTTGTGAGGAAGCCACACTCAAGCCTCCCCACTGGTATCACCCTTTGCTGCGAAATGTCTCCCCACACCATGCACCCAGCTCTGGGGCAACGGGGCACACGTTTGCTGCCTGGGAAAAGACTTTAAGGCGGGGGGGGAAGGGACGACGACGAAATTATTTAAATAAGCTTTGGTACAGAAAATGGAAACCATTTTGTGCAACAACATGACTCCTTTCCCTTTGTAAACCATTTGCTTTTACAGATTACATTTGCAAAGTATACCTTTCAATACAGTATAGCCAAAAAGCAACCTAACAGCATCATTTTCTTCGTGGGTGCTTTGTTTTTGAATGAAGCGGAGATTTGGAAAAATAAGAAAAAAATAACTCCTTTCTTCTCATATGCTTGTAAACCTGGGTAAACTTACAAGGGACCATCTTTTAAACAGCCAACATGATTTACTCTTGCTTGTGGTGCAGACACTGGCTACTGCCAGTAAATCTTAATGGCACACAGTGAGTGATACCTGACACTCTGCAAACTCACTACTACAAAGAACTTGCTCAGTTGAAGGTATTTGTAATGTTTTCCTTTCACCATTGCCTGTATTTTCACTTTTGCTCTTTTATATGGCATCTCTACTCTATGAAGCTACAATATACGTGTGATGCTTACTTTAAAGCTTGCTTTTCTGTGCAATTGGATGGCATAAAAAGGACTATGAAACTATGGCTTTTAAAATATGTTTCCTAACTGACAGTGCAGATTGAGAGAGCTATAAAACACAAATAGCAAGGGCAAATATCAGTTATTCCCAAAAACTGAAAATATTTTCTAGCATGAATCACAACCGACCTCTAACCCAAAATATCCAAAGAGAAAAATCTCTTAACTTTGCGTGTGCTCAGCCTTGCTGTTTTGAACTGCATTGTGCTCCTTACTAATCTCCAAATGATTCACTTTCCAGGATCTTTTTCTATGACAAGTTATTTTCTAGCAGAAATCAGTAATTTTAAAAGTTACCATGCATTAGTGGCTTCTCTCGTCCTCCCCCCTTTATGTTTTTCATCTTGTTTGTTTCTGCCATTTCTCCATCGCCTCCCAAAGCCAAACTATTAGACTGCAAATAGAGGGCAGGTCCAGACACCCAAGGGGAGAGCCAAGATCATCTCTCCTGGGAAAACCACCACAGTGATCTCAATGACTATCTGTGATGTTTGCTGGTACTAGGGAATAATATTTCCCTTGGGCACTTTCTGGATAGAGTCTACCACCTGGGTTAATTCATTATTACAATCAAGCAGGAAAAAAAAGGGGAGGGAGAGAAAAGATGAAAAAACGCTGCAGCAAGCATCATTAAAACTTATCAAAAGTGCTTTAGAGAACACCTGATAATGTATTCTGAACATTAATGATCCTTACAATATACCATATTAATGCAGATGTTATCTGAATTCATGGAAACAAAATTTTACATTCACACATTTCCCTAAAATATGTGCTGGAAAAAATCTCCATCAAAACTATTCGTTGCCAGCGGTTTTTTTTCTGCCTCTGGAAACAAAGTAATGCCTCTGAACCTGTATGTGTTGCTTATCACAAACCTCAAACAAATACTCTGACTTCGGGATGCTTGTTGGCATTCATTGGCAACGTTTACTGTTAAAATGAACGATCGTAAGCCAATATTAATAAAAAGGTTGTGATTGTGTTGGCTTAAATTGGACTATTATTGCTACTAAGATCAATTTTACTGGCAGCCTTAAACTCTCCGATGCTGGGCAGCAATTTCCCTTGCAATTTTTCCCCCTTCACATTATGAGGAAGACGCATGAATGCCACAGAATTGATAGTGTGACTCTGTTGTAACGTGCTAAGTGTGAGGTTATAGCAAGAACAGCTCAGGTGTCTGAAGAGCCTAATACTTTAACCAATAACTGAAATGGAGATCAAAAAATTAATTCCAGACACTCCTTAAGTCCTCTGTTTCTCCTTTACAGAGACTGCAAATCATGTCAAGTTCTGCATAAATAGGTTTTGTGGGGGTATTAGAGGGTGAATTACTGGCATCTAGGTGCTAGTGCTTAGTAAAGCAAGGACTGTCAAACCCATTTTGCCAAAATCCAATGCGAGCTGCTCTGTTCAAAGAAAGAAGGTCACCCAACCAAGAACACTTCATAACAAAAGCAATGAAACATAACAAAAAAACTCCAAAACACATGTACGTTCTTATGAAGCAGTGTTTTAGAAATACAACAGTCACCCCTAAAGGCCATTCCCTTATTGCTATTTGAAAGCCGAAGTGAAATCTTTTTGCTAAACAAGGAGCTGATAAGGTTTGCAGCATCTCAGAATTACTTTAGAAATACGGGAAGCAGGAATTATTTTTAGTACAGCTGAGAGGCGAGGCATATTTCAGGCAATCTCCCAGAGCCTACTTCTTTAACATGTGGGACATAAACCCACAAACTATGAAAGAACCCAAATCAGTACTGTTTTCTCAAGTGACATCCATTATCCCTCATCTGAGAAAATTAACACGTGTACCCAGAAACTCAATAAACTAAGCTCAGAGCTAAAAGTCTAGGATTAACTCTTTCTGTGTCACAATAAATGCCATCTTTTAAGCCAGCAAACTGCTAATATATTCTATTTTATATTCAGTGTTTCTGCCATTTAAAGCGAACAGGGGCATCAAAATACATTTACACTCAAGCATTGTTTAAAATGTTACAGTACACAGGGTAATCAAGAATTTCCAAATTCCAAACAGCTACAGAGATTTAAAAAGGGAGATGCAGAAGGGCCATTAGACCAACACATGCTGGTTTGGGTAGCATTAGGAAGAGTGTCTCAAAATGAATAAAAAACAGCTTTTGTGCAAAGTCTCTTATTTTTTGACATCTGAGTTAGCCACTGTATCTAGCAGTAAAATGCCCTGAATGTTAAATATAGGCAACCTTTGTTGCTCTGCCAGCTTATTTCTACATCAAATGATCATATCTGAAGATTTCTATTCCAGGCAAGTCTTC
This sequence comes from Phalacrocorax aristotelis, assembly GCF_949628215.1. Lineage (NCBI taxonomy): Eukaryota > Metazoa > Chordata > Aves > Suliformes > Phalacrocoracidae > Phalacrocorax > Phalacrocorax aristotelis. Next base: position 16,377,249 of record NC_134283.1, read on the forward strand.
AGTACTTTTTTTTGTCTTCCTGATCTGCCAAAAGATAGGATATTCAATGGATCAGATATAATTTTTGTCTTCTTTTTGCTCAGATTACTAAATTGAGCAGTCCATAAATCTGAATGGTACTTATTCTGAAGAGTTAAGTACAAATACTTAGAATGATTGATAAAGCCGAATTTCCTACCTAAGTACACAGAAAAGTCCAGGCAGGTATTAATTCCAGACTGGGTTTTACTACACTGCACATATGGCCTTGCACATGCTAACATACACTACCAGGTATCCAGACCAAAATCAAGGAAGGCTTTTCTTGACCCACCAAGTGCATTGTACTTGTTCCCAATAGTGCTCTGGGATGGCTAACTTATGAAAGCATTGAAGAGTGAGCCACAGTTTGTGACATTAACATATGAACAGCCAGACAACTTTCTGCAGTCCGTGTGTTATTCCTCCCAGCATTGCAGAAACGGATCTTGCATCTGATGGCACATCCTTCTTGGGGACATTTTACTAACTAGCTACCCAGCAAGAGTTCAGGAAACACAACGTCTGCAGAACAGTGAATTCTGAAGCAGGCATAATAATAACAACCCCAGTGCTTTAAAAATTGGACCCAGGCAAGAAGCCAAAACAAAACGTCAAAGGGGGCCTCCACAAGCCAGGCTCAGAATCAACATTCGGGTGAGAGCCCATCACCTACTTACTCTGACAGCAGGCAAGAAAAGTTAGAGACATCTGTTTGGGGCTAGGGGTCAGGGGGCCCACGCAGCACAGCACAGGATGGAAATGTGTGTATATGTATTGGGTGTATGTGTCCAGGATTTGGTAGCAGGGGGGCTGCAGGGCAGGCTTCTGTGAGGAGAGGTCAGGCTCTGCCCCATGCTAGACACAGCCAGCTCCACAACAGACCCACCACTGACCGACCATTACTGGACTGGCCACAACCCCCCCTTTCCCAGCCCTCCAGTGGCATAAATTAAAATTAATTTAATTTTACCCAAGACTATTCCGTTTTGTCCATGACAGTAATTGCTAAGCAATCTCTCTGTTTTTATCTCGACTCATGAGCTTTTTCATCTATTTTCTCTGCCTGTCCTGTTGAGGAGTGGGAGCGAGAGAGCAGCTGGGTGGGTGTCTGGCAGCCAGACAAGGTTAACCCACCGCAGTGTAGCAGGCTGCAAAAGCCTTCCCAAATAAGAAAGATTAAGCAACACCTAAATCTGTACTTATGTGTTTGTGGGCCTGAATTTATTGTTTGCATAAGTGTATGTATTCCATTAAAAACATTTCTATTGGTAATGTGAAATGAAAGGACATGCAAACAGTTTACTTCTGAACTCCCAAACTGGGTGCTCTGGTTACCATCATGAAGCTTTCAAGGTCACTGCTGCCTGCACACTAGTTAAATATGCATGTTATCTTGGCTGTGTTGGGGTTCACCTGTGCTGAGAGGTGACTGAGACGGGTGGGATTCTTCATGGAATAAGGAAGCAGCAATTTGTTCCAAGGATAGCTTAGAAAGAAAAACAGTACATCAGCAAAAGTACCATGTGAAACACTACCCACACTACTTCAAAGACAGGTTTCTCTGTGTGCTGAAGCACTGGAGGCCAAAGAGCAAGAAGGCTTCTAAGTTGCTGCAATTTTTAGAAATCAAAAATCCATCAATAAAAGAGAAAACTCCATACTTCTTTCCTATAAAAGAACTTTGATTTCTTGGAAAAATCAATAAGAGTTGATTACTGAAAATGACAACATGAACATAAACACCCTTCAGGCATCTCTCAAGTACCTCTGCAAATCACACAGCAGTGCTAGGCGCGTACAACTGCTGCTAATCCCATCCTCTCCCATACAACAGATGAGCTTTCTGAAGTTGCAATGGATGAAGAAGCTACCAAGCTGAAAACAATGCCTTTGCTAAACAGTGTTGTTCACACCAGGTTTGTGGTCTGGCTGAGGATGTCACAGAGAAGCTGCTTTCAAACCTGGTCACAGGGATTACTTCAGCAGTTGCGATAGATGAGGCAAGCAGTATCTATCTGTGGTGCCAAGGAGTATCCAGTGATCTGAAGTGTTTTTGATAGTCTGTTGAAGAAGATCAGCTCTTCTGTAAAGTTGTGCCAGGATGCTCAACAGAAAAACATATATTCAAGACATTTGGAGAAGTCAAAGTGTAGGCAGTCCCATCAGACACACACTCACACATGAGGCCTCATGATGTCCCTTTCTAATATATCAGTATGTATTCTTTTACTAATCTCAGCCTAAAACCCTGTTGCAAGGTCTTCATGAAGCTGCTGAAGTTAACCAAAGACTATCCATGATTTCTTATACATCTCAGCACCCTTTGTTTTTCCTTTTTCACAGAAGATAAAGCAGCCTCCATAAAATAAAGGAATAATTCAACTCTTCAAATCAAAGCAGAAGTCCAGACTTTTTGAATGGATAGTCCGCTTAGCCCTATTAGTGTGACCAATGAACACCTAAGTAAGTTGAATATTTTGACATGAAGCATTTGTCAGGCACTCTGCAAAACAGCCTTCAGAATAGTACCCGTAACTATTTTCCAACCTCCAGCAGAGGAAGGGAGGGGATAGGATCATCCATCGACTCTATCATCTGACCAAGGCAACAAACATGCCTGGCAGAAATTGACCTTTTTTCAGCCAAGGACCCACTTGCTTTTGAACTCTGAATGGATACTTAGATCACAGAGACCCACACTCATTCTCCTACAAGGATGTGACAGAGCCTTGTGGATGTCTGGCATGATCAAAAGGAAACATGGCAATAATATGTCAAGTCACAAATTATTACAGCCTCTTCCCAACACGAGTCTGTGTCCCACATTCCACCCATCCACACGGTTCAGCTAGGGAACACTTTTACCAACGCATGGCCTCTTGAAAATGAAGGTTTTCTTTTGATTTTTTTAATCACGATTGCCTGTTATTCTTAATTACTTTTTACTTCTGTTACAGTATGAAGCTTAACCTGACCCGCTGGAAGAATACAAGTCATGAAGGTGGTTTCCTGTCTGATAATAGGGAAAACTTTGCTTGTAAGTGGGCAAGGGGGACCAGGGCCACCTTACAATCCACACAAGTAGAATTAGCCCTTGGGAACAGAACAAATCATTATGTCCCTTCTTGATGTTGATATCTATCTTTGTCAAATCCTTCATGACTAAGCAGCATGTAAGTAAACCGTAGAGAAGGGGTAGGACAGTATGGTGCAGCTATTTAGTAAAGAAAAACTAAGAAACTATCTTTTTCCATGGACTTCTTAAAACAAAGTTTTGGGAAAGATATCTAGAATCTTATGGGCAGTAACAGGTGCTCAATGGCCCAAAATATGGGTATTTAACTTCTTTTGTGAATCCAAACCAAACATTTTAAACACAGTCATTTCAGCAGACATATGAAAAAAGGGCAACTGAAATTTTCTTAATGGTTGTTCTGTTAAGTCAGACATTTTGTTTATCATAATGCCGCATCTACGAGCTAATGAAAGCCATAACCCAAAAGGAAGCCATCAATTTCACATTAGCTATATCATCTCCATCTTGTCCATGGGTTTTTTCACTATGAAACAGCAACATCAAGAGACAGCTCTGTACTTCCTCACAGTTGCACCCCACTAACAAAAGGATTTACTGCTGCACTGAGGGAGCCATATGGAGTCATAGTGCTCTTCTTTCCTATCCCCTTTTCTTGTTAAAGCTGAGCCATTTAATGGGCAGTTCCCCTTAAGATGCACACGCATCTACAAACATCTGGCAACTCAAGAGCCAGTGGCTCTTGGTATGGTCTATAATTTCTCAGGTTTAACCTGTGATTCGGCTTGGATCCAGGCTGTCAGTGATTTCCAGAAGTAAGAGCTACAGCACTTGCCCGATAACATTTTCATCTGCGCAGATAAGCTGTCTGCAGTTGTAAAGAGAGTATGACTCTGCTCAAGCGTATTTCTAGGCACTAGAAAGCACAAGTCCAAAGAGGCAGCTCTGCACTCTCTGTTCATTAGAACATATCCTGTCACTCTGCCAGGAATATTTATTATGATGGGCCATAATCCACTTAACATCTTCTGACAAAGTCTATCAGTCTTTAACGACTTTGATCCCAGAAGTTCAACGACAACAGGGAGGAAAATTCATAGAGGGAAAATGTCTTCCACAAAAATTCCCCCTTACAAACCCGCAAGCCCTGTGTTAGCAGGCACGATCATCTCTTATTTGTACCTAGCAGCTTTGATGATAATTGCAACCCACTTGACACTTCTGTTGAAAGGCAGTATTACCAACAAGAAATCTGATAAATATTCAACAAAATCTAAATTCAATAATTCTGTTTATCTTGAAGTCACCATCTCTAAAACTGTTTCAAAATATTTGTGTGTTAAAGAGAGAGGGAAGGGGATGAGGGAACCCTACTTCTTAAACCAAAATGACTGAACCACTGCATTAATGAACACAACTTTTTTATTTTTCAAGTTCAGTGAAAGAATGCCATCTATGCAAAATTTTGATCCCACATTACAAAATAATTACATGATAATTACATAAGCATTAAGATGTCTACCCCCCGAGTAAAGCCACTGCACCCAACCGCTAACTAAGGCAGGCCTGGAATGTTTCCGCTTATTAAGGAGAAATCCAGCATTGAGCAAAACCTCCAGCTGAAGCAGATTTCCACTCTTTTACTCCTCTGATTTCTAATTAATAATTAAAACATGTTCCTTTCTTTGGAAACCCAATTAGACTTGCGCATCAGCCTGAAAACAAACTTTTTTTAGTAGCTAAGCTACTTCTCATGGTTTAATGGGGCGGCAGGAGTGTTTTCTACACAGCTCCACTGACACAATTAATTTATTTTTTTCCATTCTACAATGGATATTGTAATCCATCCCCAACAATATAAACATTACATTTGCACAGCTAATTGGGATGTTGGCAGTGTGAATTAGTGACTCTCTGATTTCTTCCAGTTAGGGCTGCCCCTGCTGCCTGCACTACTTAGGATTCACAATTAAGCAATTATATTTTCAGCGTTTTTTTCCACTCTAATGCTACCTCTCTCCTCACATTCAGTATGACCGTATGCACCAAACGAAGAGTTGTGTTGTTTATTTTGGGGTGGGGAGCAGCGGGAGGGAGGGAGGGAAGTGAAGTGTGTCACATTCAATCCTTTTCCCTTTCAACCTCTGCTAACTCAAATCAGAGAATGTCAGAGGGTGCAGGAGACTGCAAATTATCTCCATAAATGTTTTAAAGGAGTGATTATGCAGAGTGGGTAGGAGATATATTCTCACAGGGGAAGGGGAAGAGGGACAAAATAAATAAATCCTGTCCCTGGGTGCAGCAGGCTGGTACTGAACCTCCACGCAGGGCTGCGGTCACCATGCTGTCCCCAGCCACAGGACAATGACAAATTAGAGACAATTCAGAAGAGGGCAACAGAAGTGATTAATGGGCTGGATGGACTGATTTATGACGAAAGGTTAAAAGGTCTAATTATATGTATCTTTGTTAAAGAACAGCTAAGGAGGGTGCAGAAACTGCTTACAAGGGGTTCCTGCACAGTAAACACCCTCACAGTATTCCACCTGACTTGTTGGGAAGGGCAGGAGGAGATCAGAGAACAAAATTTTACGCTAGAGACCAGGAAAACATCCACAATAAACATTAAAAGAGAGCTGTTTCCAACAAGAAGGACTAAAAACCTCATCACTGGAGAGCTGTAGTGGACAAAGCACTAAGAAAATACACTGCAGGGGATAATGTCTGTTTTAATGTTGATGCTTGTTTAACTCACTGACTAATGTACGCTGTGGAGACATAGCATCTTGGTTAGAGCACAGTATATATCTCTGCATTCTCCTCTGCTGTAGGAAGTTCTCCTTTAAAATCACTTATTATTAAAGGTACTGCTAACATTTTGGGCCAAGTACACGCCACCCTATATAAGCTCCAACCCATAGCCGAGGAATCCAGAAGAGCCGAGAGTACCAGTGATTGCAAAATAAAATCCCTTAGTTCTCAAGTGTTCTCAAATGCTAACCCAGTGGTTTCAAAGTTCTGTAATCAAAACGAACAAAACCCACCACCCCCCAAAACTACACCACTTCACAGAATAAAACTGTTCTCAATTTTCTTCTTTAAATATGGAGTCACTTTTATGTCCTAGGAAATCAAGTGTTTAAGAGCAAATTAACCTTGGCATTTGTGTGACTGAAGAATAAAAATCACGAGGACTAAACTGTTAGAAGTAATGAACCCAATACTCTTATCTATACCCAAGTAAATTAGGAATACTGCCATTGAATCAAGCCAATGGAAATACACTGAAGTAGTACTAATATAAATTAGCAGAGGACCAAGCCAAACATAACCAGAGTGACACATTTCCAGGCCATGTGCAGAGCTCAGCCCAGGGAAAATAATTTACAGTCAGCTCATGGAGCCAGGAAGCAATGGTGGAAGGTGCAACGGCTCCATAGCTGCTGCAGGGCTATCAAGCAAAGCTGGAAAATCCACGCACTTCTGGTCCTCCCTGCAAACGGCAACAGAAACCAGTCCAGACTGTAGCTCTATTGGCAAACCAGTGTTTGAAGAGTAATTCCACCTCCAGTTTTGCACTGCCACTATTCACTAGCCTGTAGAGACATGAAACATTTTAACTTGTACAGCAATCTGTCCATCATCTTTCCCATGCATGAGACTACACACAGCCTCCAGCTAGCACAGCTGGACCTCCAGGTGCAGGACCGAAAAGGTCCTTTTCCAAGAAAAATACAACACTCCTTCCCCAACCCCTGCTCACGTGCATGTGTGAGAACTAAGCAGGCTTGAGGGGCTTTATTTATTCCCTGCTATATGACCATTAAGCTCTACTGTATAGATCTGGTTCTGCCAAATTCTGTCACTTAATGTTTTGGATGTAAATTATAAAAAGAGATCAGGGAAAAAAATACAGTAGAAAACAGATGCTCTAGACTACAAGGTTGTTTTGGGTTTTTTTCAAAACTACTGTTTCCTTTATAGTTTTATTTATTTATTTGGTAAGTAGAGGAATGTGACAACACGTTCACTGCCATAAAAAGGAAGACAATGGTTTCCTCAAGCTTTGCCATTTAAATCTGTTCCCTTCCTTACTGAAGAGACAAAAAAGCCACTCTGTTTGACAAAATAGACACCCACCCAGACAAGGAGCAATATGCAACAGTCAATAACACACCAGCAGCACTACATGGAGGCTCTGTGTTCTGCTAATGCTCTTCCAAGTGCATTAGAGACATAAGGAACTCAACAGTTTGGTGCCTCAGTTTCCCCATCCATGAAATAAGAAACATAATACTGAACTGCTTTGAAAAGTTTGTTTCAAGTATTACTGTGCAATGAAACAGCCTTGACAAGCGAGTATTTCAAGCTGAGCTTTCAACTGATACCACTAACATTCAACTGAACTTTGAGTTCAAATCCTCTCAACTGACACCACTAAAAATATTTACACAAAAGCTTTAGGCATCCGTGAAACTGAGCCCTATTGTATAGTTTACAGTACAGTAAATCACTATACATCAGCACAAGTTTCATGGCAGGACAGTCTGTAGAAAGCACTGAGAACAGAAAACGGATAAAAATCTGGAACTAAAACAACCTCAGCCCTATTGCAACTATCAAGTCACAAAATCTACACATTACAGCAACATCATTGATCTGTCTTGAACTGACCAAAGTTTGTAGTTCAGGAGAGAGGGTAAAGAGCACCAAGGGTCCCCCAGGAGACTTTTGAATATCATTTTAATTTGAGATTTGACAAGGCCCAATAACACTTGTTTTCAGCTTTAACTAGTCACTGGGCCTGTCACTAGTTCACTGCAGCAGAAACTCAGTGATGCATTAACACTTTTTGTTACTAAATTCAAAACAGTTTCTCTTTTACCAGGGCTTTAGCCATATTGCCTTGTTAACCCAGCTGGCCAGAAAAAGCCAGCCTCGTCGAAAAAATCTGAGTCCTAGAAAGAGTTTAATTTTTTTTTTTTTTAATTTGCCTTTGGTTCTTATTTTATGTGCTTATTCCCAGAGCATTTCCAAATAATATTTGTTTAACAGATGAGTGTATCTAAATCTTTCTAGCCACATGTATCACTCACCAACATGATTTTATTACAACAGTTATGTCATTAAAGCTGAACCTTGCACTTAGTCACTAATCAAAAACAATTCAAGCAAGCAAATCAAATGTTCCAACTAAAATCTCCTCCCTTTAAGCAACAAATAAAGCCTGGCTGGTTTGCAGGGAAACTTCCAAGTACCAGCATATCCACAGCTCTCTCAAATCGGGCACATTTCTTAAGTCTAAATTTAGCTGCTTGCATTTCTTCAGAACTTTAATTCCTGAATATTGGGTTGTCCCTACTGAGACTGCTGAAGTGCCAGATCTTAAGGCTGCAGCCGTATCGAGATTCATTTATGGCAAATGTAAGAAGTTAAGTTGCTGTAACATGCAGGCAGACAGTTAGGAACAAACACAGCAGCAAAAGGATCAGGCGTTCAGAAATTCAGAAGCTGAGATTCATCTTCCAGTACTGCTGGCAATGCTGTATCTCACATACATGCTAGTGCTACTGAGTAGTATGGTAAGTTACTTAACCAGTGGAAGAGGAGAAAATGATAAAATCTTACATACATATAGGAAGGTTGATTTCACTGAGACACCACTTGGGTTTTCAAATCCCTCCTTCAGCAGAAGCAGAATCAATCACTGAGTGTTCATTTTTGGACAGTATGAGACCATGCCTTCACTCAGAAGATACGAGCTCCTAAAACACTGCTGTGCTAGTGAAATGCCTCAGCAGTGGGGACACCTGTGACCTCTCCATGCTGGAATCTGCTGCCGAGTTACGGCAGGTAGACAGGCTTCACCAGCGGATAACCAGTTCTCATCATCCTGGAGTAGGCAAGCACAGTGCAAGCGCCACCAGTTTTCACCACTTCTTGTGACAGAAGACGGAACAAATTCTTTTTCATAAATGCAAGTTTAAAATTTATGTTATTACACTGAATCGACCAAAGCTGCCAAGAGACATTAAACTCATGGGATCTGCAGAAGTTTTTCACACCTGTGTTTTTCTCCTGTGCCTAATATTATGGGAGGCATTTTGGAGGATCTTACAATGCAAGTTTCAAGGAGACACTTACAGTCTCCCTCAGGCAAATTGTCACAGCTGCAGAGGTCTGCTATCCAGCTGCCAATCAAGGCAGGCAAGGAGTATGTGCAGTGAAATCACAAAAAAGGCAGGCTTCATTAGACTGCTGAAACCTAACTAGAGGCTATCTGGGCATGCTCGAGCCCTTAAAAAAGGGTTGCTTTAGGAAGAGGAATTTTTTTCTTTCCTTTCCAACTCAAGAAAAGGCTCTAATACTCATCGAGGAATGTGTTGGTGCCAACTTTCCCCTTTCTGATTTCAGTGTTTGTTTTGCTCTGTCTAAAAAAAGAAATTACATCATTCTATAAGCTTTTATTATTAGATTAGCTGATATAGTTGGAAAAAGTGGACAAGATCACAGGTTCCACATCCCTTTGCCAGATCTCAGAAATGCGTCTACTTTTTCCAACTCTGGAAGCTGCTCCAGTAAAATATTTTTTCTCTTTACAACCTTTCCTTCCTTCATTTCTTTGGAGCATTACAGCTAAAAAAACCCACTGGTATTAAAGATGTACTGGAAGAACTGGAAAAGAATTTTTCCTTCTTCATTCTAACTAAGAAATACTCCGAGGCAACTGATAGAATTAAAAAAAAAAAAAAGAGAGAGAGAGAGATCTACAGGCATGGACAAGCACACAGAAGTTCAGCCCAAAGGATAATCAAGTGGGAAATTTAAAAACAATTGGAAACAAGTGGCATATTGTAAGCCATTTGGCAAAGTTAATTATAGGTATTCACTACATCTGGTCTTGGGCCCTATTCAGCAAAGTATTTAAGCATGTGCCCAGGTTTAAGCAAGTGCAGGCTGAAAAGCCTATGTGTCTAGTCATGTGCTGAAGTTAGGCATCTGCTTAAGTACTTTGCTAATGCAGGACCATAACATATAAGAATCTCCCTGAAAGTTATCTAAGAAACAGCTGTTATTTTAAGAGCTACACAAACATAATGCACACTTTATGTTCCTAAAAGAGCTGGTGTCATGAGGGTATAAATCCACATCTAAAATTGTTTGAGGCATAGAGGTGTGTATGCATACATATTTTGTGAATGAAAATAAAAAGGCAGGCATTAAACTAAAACATAATCAGAAACATCAAGCTGCATACTATCCTCTGTTCATTACCACTCTTAACCTTTGCTATCCTCACTGCTTCTTTGTTATTTATTATTGGTAATTTGTCGTATTTTGCCTCAAGTTAATTCTCCCATGACAACAGGGATGATGTTTTGGTTTGGTTTGATTTTTTAATTTGTGCCCATTTAGATCTGCTTCTGAACACGGAAAATAGTGACACAATGTTCAAACGTTAATGTTTAAGTGGATGAGCAGCAGACCTCTAATATTCTGAATTTCCAGATAGTCACAAATCTTGCTAAAATAAAAGGCACTGGGGAAAGCTTAGCCCCTCCTTCATGCCATTTAGAGTTAACTGGGTGTGGGTGCCTTAAGGCTTGAAGTTTGAAAATCCCGGGCTACCTATTTACAGTTACAGACGTATCTCCCGAGCGAATTGTGCTGTGATGACTGAACCTTGCAAATGTCACTGGGCCAGGCTGGGGCAGGGCACAGGCAGCAGAAGCGGAGCCATTGTTGCTGGGGCCCAGAGGGAGGAGGTGCCGCCAGCGCAGATGGGGACTGCACTAACGTGGCACCTCCCCAGGGCACCCCCCAGCACAGTGGCCTCCCCTCAGGCTGCTGCCCTCCCTGGGGATGGGGCTCTGCCAGCACCACCTGCCTCCCTGGGGCTGTGGCAGGGTGCCGCGGGGGCCACCCCACACTGCATGGCCTGGCATGGGGTGCCATGTGTGCCAACATGAAAACCATGGCACAGGGGTGCCATGTGTGCCACCCTGGACAGCCCAGCAGGGAGGTGCACCCAGACAGCATGGCAGAGAGGTTCCCACGTGTGCCACCTCAGATGGTCTGGCACGAGGGTGCTCCAGCCTCAGTGAGCCAGTGCAAGGGTGCGGCGTGTGCCACCCTCCTTGGCTCAGTGAGGCTGAGTGCAGCTACTCTGTTTGCACATCCTGTGAAGATGCAGCTCACGGAGACACAAGGGGCTTCTGTGATTTCAAGACAACAATAAGAACCTCCAGCCCTTCTCTCCTGCTAGTGTTACTAATAACCTCGATATTGTCATCTATTGTACCTGAGCTAACAGTTTATAAACCACCACCCGCAGCTTGTCCCTTATAGTTTATTAACATACACTAATAAACAGTATGCTTCACTCCCACTGTGCTGCCAAGTGAAGCCAGTCAGAATAACTGCATTAGCTTTACTGTTCTTTCTCAGCACATTTTTCCCACATGGGAACAATTAGGACAAACTCCCTCCAGATTATATTTAGAGATCCATCATATTTGCAGGGGAAAAAAATAATAGTAATAATAATCTTTTTTGCAAATATGTCTGTAGGCATCCACAGAAGATTAAACTGACTGAAGTTACCGAAAGTGATAGGGTCTTAACCTCCTCATCGGTTCCCCTGCATGGAAAGGGTTAATGCTCCCCAGGCTCCGACTTACACATATTATGCTCAAGTTTAAAAATAAGATGTGAAAGAGGCATTATGTAAGGCCAGTACTGCTATCCTGCCCATCTCCTATTTTGGAATTAAAGATCATCATTTCTCACATCAAAGGGGCTGGGTGAGAATAAAAGAAAAGACAGGAACAATGAAAATAGCTACCCGACACGAACCAGATCAAAGGACCAGGCACAGAAAATGAGGAGCTAGGGGGTCCTTTAATTACTGTCCACATCCTCCAAGTCATGTGGTGAAAAAGAAGGGAAAAAAGTTTTGAAGGCCACTGGGTTTTGTCTTGCTGTGGCTCCTGTTTCCACAGTCTGTGCCAGTTCCCTACAAACTGCTCTGCTTGCCCCCCCACCATTTTATTAAAGTCAAATAGGACAATAGGACTCCTGGACTACAAAACTCCTCCCTTATGCCAGGGGGAGTAGAGGGAAGAAGGGATAAGAGGGGCAGTAGTGGAGATAGTCTATAGCAATTGCCTGAAACAATTTCAGGAGGACTGCTCCAGGCAGCACCCCAGGAGCTGCTTTGGGAAGGAGAGATCTGGCTACTTGAGGCTAGCCTTTATTTGCAGGCCTCCTGGGTTGAGAAAACTTCAAATTCACATAGGGCACTGCTCCATGGGGCAGCAGATCAAACCTGGCTACTAGCTGTTTGAGCTCAGCAGCAGAAAAAAGGATTGCTCTGGGACTGAGCGTAAGTAGAAGGATGATTCAACTTCAAACATATCCCCCCCTTCTATACACAGCAGACAGTTATGGCTAATATCTCAATATGGACTTTAAAAATACACTGCAAATAACTTACTCCAGCATGCTGGCTGTGGGTTTAAAAATAATAAAAAATTAAACTAGTGGCATTATTGCAATGAAGCCAAATGTTCAAGTTTACCTTTCATGAATCATTAAGGGAATGTTAAGTTCTTTAAAAGGATCTCTTTTTATTTAACGCAGCTGTCAAGATTAAAATTTGGATATTTGACCACTGATTGGAGTGCCACATCGTAGCATTTACTTCCTTCTATTTATGTTTCAAATGCAGTGCGTTTCTCCCTAATTACTCTTGACTTACATTTATTTTTAAAAGACAGTATAAAAATAAGTGGCATAAAGAAATAATTGGACAATTATTTAAAAATTCATGTGCAAGAAGCTGACTAAACTTTCTAGAAAATAATAGTGCTTTGCCACTTTTTAAAAGATTTTGGAGAAGGATAGCTCCAGGATGTTCCCAAGAAATTGTATTTGCTAATATAGATGCTAGTAGTGGACACAGACAGAATTCACTGAAGAAGAAAATGTATTCCTGTCTCAGGTCAGTTTGCTTGGATTTACACTGTATGCCAAACTAGAGCATGAAAAGCATTCAAACAGAATTTTACAGACTTTGAAGGCTGCAGCTAATGTCACCAAGACAACATCTAGAAAAGGGGAATGAGGATACAAAGGCATCCTTCTCCTCATCCTATTTACAGCTCGGAAACAACTTAGACAAGCAGTAAGGATGATGTTTTAAGAGGCAATTTAGCCTCCAAAATCCAGTGAGTGCCAAGTTACTTCATCTTCTTTCCGATGAAAGTTGCCTCCATCGTTTCCTGCTCTTGGACACTAACACACAGTGAAAAGCCATTCTCAGGAGGACAGCTGAGGACTAAATTAAGCAAATATAGACTACAAAGCTGCTTTCTAAAGTGGGCATCATGCCTAGGCTCTACATCTAAGCAGTATGCTAGGTATGTGTACTAAGTTCCAGTTAGCTGTCTTGCAAACATCTGTGTTGGGAACCTTGCCCAAGCAAGCCTTCAAAGCTACCATAGGCTCTGGTGGGATAAGCATGGGAACGGTGGGACTGGGACATTTGCCTCCTTATTACAGGTCTTAAAGTATCATATTATCCATTTAGATAGCCTTTTGATTGAGAGAGCTTCCCATTTGGGCTTAGCCCCAAATGCTAAGAACAGATGAGATGGTTTAAGAAAGTCTCCAGGTAAAACATGAAAAGGATGCTTAACATCCAGCTTCTGATGAATAGCTGCACTCAGGGAGCCACAAGGGCTAGGGAAATAAACACGGTCAATTAAATGAACTGATTGAAAAGAAATCAGAGATCACTCCAGGGGAAATCTGAGATGCAGTCATACAGCCACCGCAGTCTTTTTGGAAGGTGGTAAGTGGGGCAAAAGCCAGGAAGAACTGGAGTGCCTTAATCATTTGGCAAAAGGTGGCTGCCATAAGGAAGGAAATAAACTTTAAAGGAAATAAAATACAAAGAAAAATCCATGATGGGTTAAAAAGGAGGCTCAATCAGCTCACTCAAAGCCTCTTGAAACCTCAGCAGTGAGTAGGGAATTGTAGTGGGGGAAATACTGCCCAGGCTGTTCAGCAAATGTTCTGTCCTTTCCATAGATTGTCCCACGAAATGCACTGATAGATGCTCTGTAATCTTCTAAAACATTCGAAGATGAAATAACAAGAAGGAATTAATTGGAGAGCAAACCAATAAGAATAGTGCAGAATAAGATGCATATTTTTTTATCTCATCAGAAAAATACCTACATGCTCATTCATGAGAGGAAGTAATTCTCTAACAGTTCAGCGATTTTTGATGCACTTGTTCAAAAGCTCAGGAAGATAGTGGAATCACCGAACAGGACTGCCAGAAGTAAAAATCTGCATGGGAGAGCTACCTCTGCTTTGCGTCTTTCCTTTACATCTTTGAGAGTAGATGCCGGGGCTGCCCAAGCAGTGGTGTGCTTTGTCTGGACTCTGAGCTCAACATCATACATAACTGAAGAAGGCCAAGCATGAACAGAAAGCACGCTTCTCCCCTAGATAAGTAGTCTGGAAAGGCCATAAATGTGAAAGCAGGCTGTTGAGACAATGCCAGCATATCTAAAAATCAAAACTAACGAGCTCAAGCTGCCATCACTAGGAGCACGTGTGCCTTTTCCTGTCTCACTTGCTGGAAACCCATGGGTATTGATGCAAAGGGAGGGAAGTCCTAAAGTGGTCTCACTCCATCTCAAGAGAATGGTGTCTTGCAGAGCTAATAGAGCTATTTATCCCAGGGAACTCAAGCAACAGTTACTGTTGGGATTATGGACTTCTGATTTTGACTTTTGTGGAATTTTGATTTTTGTGGAAGTCAATCACCTGGTTAATTCTCATTTAACCTGGCTGGAACAAACCACTGCTCATTAAGTCCTTTCAAACTGCACCAGAAACAAAACTCAAACTTCACATTTCACTACAGGTTCCTATTCTGTGAGAAGGATCAAACAATCACATAATAATTTAGTATGTAAGGGATGTATGGAAGTTAACTCTCTACAAACTGTCCCTCAAAGTTATTTCAATGCTACCACAAGAGAGACACAGGGCATACTGGAGAAAATGTGATCGCTACTTTTTTTCTTTTTTTTTTTGAGGATACTTTACATGAAAAACTACTCTAACGGACTAACTTCTGGAAGCCCATCTCTTACTGGTCAGAGAAGATCCTACCTCACCATGCTTTCTAGAATCAGGACATTTGATTCCCAAGTCCATTTCTATGACAGTGTCTCAGAGAGGTAATGAGGTAGCAGTCAATATTGGAAAAGAAAGCAGAGCAGTGCTCAGTGGTTGACAGAACTGCCTGGCCAAAAGCACAGAAAAGTAAAATAAAGTAGATTTATTTCTTCCTTGTACTAAGTTTATGATTTTGTAAGTGTAGGAGATATTATCCTCTGCTGAAGTTGCTCATTTCATCTTACACTTCTCATTTCTTCTCCTGAGTCAACAATCTCAGCTGTTTTGTTTAACTTCTTAGTTGCTGCTTCTTCCCTCACCATGCTGTTTTGACGTCTTATCTTCCTCTTGCCACTGTTCCTATCTCTAGACCTGTTATTCTAACTTTTCTCTGGCATACAATCCATCAGCCTCCCTGATTTCAAGACTAAGCTCATCCTCTTTCTATCTCTGCCTCTACATTTCTGTCATCCCCATGGTCAGACCATATAAGTCTATCTCACCCTAAAGTCATTCACTCTCCTTGCCAGTTGCTTTGTCTACCAGCTCTGTGAAACCAAGACCAAGGACAATTTGGGACTATGAAAGCAATATATAAGGGAGGGTCAATGCTTGGCAATCAGTTGAGAGACTGTTTCCAACATAATATAGATCCAGGCCAAAAAAAGAGAAACTTTGTCAAAATTACAAGAAGACCTAGGTGAATTTAATGCATATTCCAAGATTAGGAAATAAATAGGATTACATCCTTCAGAAAGGCATCATTGTTTAGTCGACCCACCTTCAGCCTAGCCCTAATTGAGTCGAAAGAACAACTTCACAACTCTCCTGCACACTTCCATACAACTAAAAGACAAAGTATAACTCTGATGCTTCTTAATTGTTATGCACACTTCCAGAATATAGTATTTATGTACACATGGCTATCTCAAACACAGATTAACTGATGCCTTACTGAACTTGCCCTCTCATACTGATATGAGATAGATACTCATACTGATCCATTTTGCATAACGAGTTTTGCTCAAAACCTTTAAGTTTTTAAATTCTAAAACTTTTAAAAATACTCACGTGAGGTTCCTAATGCAACTATAAACCTGATGAAATCTGCAACCAATCCGACCATTTCCCTTTGATGTATTCCTGCATGCTTCCACAGCACCAACTTGAAATAACCCAGTGAATTTCTTCCTTATTCTCTGGAGCAGATATAATGTTCTGGCTGTGACTTGAGTGAAACTCTGCAAATTATATGGCAAGAACAACTGTAAATTCAGAACATTCACCTGAAGACCATGCTATACCTTAGTGACACTTTTGTCTGGTAATTGGCACAACCCACACCCAGGAACAGAAGGAGACCTGGGCTGTCAGGCCACACAGGCCTGTAACAAAGCAGGGAAAAGGAAATGTCCCATGAAAAGCAGGAGTTTCTTCACTCATAAATGTCCCAAGTTCTTATGAAAAGGACAGACATAATTTTGGTGGTTTTCCTCTCCACTATTCCCTTTTCTGCTCCCTCCCATGCTGATGTTTCCCCTCCATCTGCTACCACCTGCCAAGCAGCTGCTACCCTGTTACTACTCTCCTACCTTTACTGCTACATGAAGTCACCCAGCTCCTCCCCTAGTATTTTAATTATCTTCTGCTGTCCATTTAAAAGCTAGGATGTGGCAAAACAATTATACAAGTCTGTTTCTGAGGGAACTGCCCTCTTCTTTAAGCTATCTACCTTAACATACAGCCATCTGTTTAAAGGGAGAAATCCTCCTTTATCCACCATCCTACCCAATAGCATGCATTTTGATCTCGCTCTGGGAAAGGCAAAGAAATGGGACTCCAGACAAAAGTCACTTTTTAAACAAACTGTAAGACTTTATAAGCTGATAAAGTGGAGCTGATGCTCCACTTGAAACTCAAAAGAGAAAGATGCCACACTGACGTCCCTACTTAAAATGTTTTTCAGTGGTGGCCTGTGGGCAACATCTTGCTTCTGCTTCAGGGGACTTCAGGAAAGGTAGCTGCCACAGCCCCACAGGACAGCTGGAGAGGCCAGGCGGGATAACCTCATTGCCGAGTGGACACCCCACATGTGCACAAGTCGAAAACATGAAGTTCAGCCTGCATTCTCCCAGGTTGCTGGGGAGGAGTAACCCCTCAGGAATGCCATTCAGACCACCTGGGGCATATGCTTTAAGTTAGTTGGTGTAATTTCTCCTCTGTTTTCAGCCTGACCAATGAAAACCTTCCCGTTTCCAGGAAGGAGCAAAATGCAAGCAGAGAGCAGGTGCCGCCTCCTGCTTCCTGAGTCAAGTGAAACCTTCCGCCTCGGCAGCCCCAGCCGGGGCATGTGAACCCCAGCAGCAGGCAGGCTGCCTACAATCACCCCAAGCACAGGCCCTACAGCATGACACGGACACAGGGCAGGCAAGGACAGGGCATGGCAGTGGCCCCTGCCACTGCCTCGCACCAGCGTTCACCTCAGTGTCTGCTGGCTGCCCTGGTGACTACAGCCTTCCTCCCTCCTCAGAGGTACCACCCCCCACCGTGCCCTCCAAACAGTGCCCACTCGCCTCCTGCCACAGACACCACATACCCCCACCTGTGCCTCGCTCTCCCCAAAGCCTCTTCCCTCAGGGCCCTGGCTGGTACCCCCACCACTCCGTGCCCCGCTCCGCCCACCCACTGCGGCCTCCAGCCCCCTTCTGCCCCCCGCAAACATGTGGGTCAGGAGCACAGGTCCCACCTCAGTGTGGGGAGTGTAGCAAGACAGTCCCACCGTCGCGACTCTGCTGTGGCTGCGTGTGGGCTGAGGCACTACCCTGCTCCTCACACACCCAACACCCGCACCGGAGGTGAGGCAGCACAGGAAAACTTACAGCAACCACTACGCCTTGACCTGGGAGATCACGGCCAGCAGGGGCTTTTTGTTTCGTTTTTATGTTAAAACCTGCCCCCTTTTATTTTAGGAGTTTGTTCATGAAAGGCCTGCTCCTCCAGCTGCCTGCAACTGCCGGTTTTCAGAGTCCTGACCCACACCCCAAAATTCAGTGTCATCTCTTAGCACAGAAACCATTTTTTAGATCTGTTTCCAGAAGAAGCAGATTTTCTCCTTTCCCTGCACTCCCTTGGACAGGGCTGGCAGCTCAGAGGCTGCTCAGCGCCAGCAGCCTCAGCTCTGCCTCCCACAGCGTGGCCCTGGCAGCGGCCCTGCTGTCAGCAACACAGCTTAGCATGGAGGAGCACAGACACTGGATGGCAGCATGTGGGTGCACGTTATCTCCATGAATTTTACTCACTTTTCTCTATGCAAACAACCTTGCAGTGCTTTTTACTTAGGCACTTGTTTTCCACACCACTGTCAGCACTTCTGAGGTCAACAGGCTAAGAGCACTGGTGAGACTTGGAACAGCTGGAGGAGGATGAAACGGGTACTCGAGAGCATTGTTCTAGTAAGACACCTGACTGCCCAGGAGCAGTTTATCAGTTATCTTTAAGGCAGAGAAGCCCAGTGTCACTCTGTCAGTCATCTCACAGTGGCCAAAGAGACCAGACCTCATTACTTTTGTGGCTTTAATTGTACTGGAACCTGGAACATCAAAGATGGGAGGTCAGCACCAGTAACCCAGTAGGCTCTCAAGCCTACAAGGAGAAAGTAAAAAAATCTTCTTTCCACAAAACAACCCTCTAATCTGAACCATGTCCCTACCTAAGTTGATCAGCAATGGTTGTGTTAGCATTAGGCCAAAGTTTTTACATGGTGTCCTCAAGAAAGATATTGTTCTTCACAGCTGACTTGCCCCTTTCATATCCAATGGTCATGACAAGGCAGATAACCAGCTTTTTTGGCAAAGGAGACCCATTATTCTGTTTGATAAGATATCAGCTGTGATTCACAGCTATGACGCTCAGGCCTTCAGGATACCCTGTTCCTGCCCAAACAGCCAGTGAACACTCCATTGTTTCAGTAGTTGAGAAAAAAAAACATGAACTTCAGCCTGCACACAAAGAAATGTAGTACACAGAGTGCTGTGTCCAGTTCTGGGCCCCCCAGTTTAAGAAGGACAAGGAACTGCTTGAGCAAGTCCAGCAGAGTGCTACAAAGATGATCATTGGGCATTGGAGCACCTCTCTTATGAGGAAAGGCTGGGACACCTGGGTTTGTTCAGCCTGGACAAGAGAGACTGAGGGGGGATCTTATCAATACTTCTAAATGACTGAAGGGTGGGTGTTAAAAGGATGGGCACAGACTCTTTTCAGTGGTACCCAATGACAGGACAAGGAGCAAGGGGCACAAGTTCGAACCCAGGAAGTTTCACCTGAATATGAGGAAAAACTTCTTTACTATGAGGGTGACAAAGCAGTGGAACAGGCTGCCCAGGGAGGTTGTGGAGTCTCCTTCCCTGAAAACATTCAAAACCTGCCTGGACATGGTCCTGTGCACCCTGCACAGGTGTGACTGCTCAAGCAGGGGGGTTGGATGAGATGACCTCCAGAGGTCCCTTCCAACCCCTACCATTCTGTGATCCTGTGAAATCTTCCGTTGCCGCACTGGGGAAAATATGATAGAGCTTTGGTGAAAACCCCAGCCTCTTCATGATAAAATAAACCACAGTATCTTACTACAATAAGGCCCATTCATTTCACCAGCACATCCCCACGTGCACTTGTTCCAGGATGGGAACCAACAAAATCACAGCAAAAGTGGATTGCGGTAATCCCTGGTTAATAATTATTTCCCAGGTTAGGGGTTTTTTTCCAATCCAACATTTGATTTCTGTTCCTCTAGCACTACAATACTGCTTGCCTGCCCACCCTACACAGTGTCTATATGGAAAGAAGAATACCCTGTTAGTGCCTGAGAGGTTCATTTAAGATATACAATACCCTCAATATAGTCTGTTAATTCTTAGAGAATGATTGTTAAAACAGGCAAAGAAATGCCCTCCACTAAAGAAAGAAAAATTTAACGTGTGAAAAAATGCCAGTTTAGGTCTATCGTGTCATGGCCCACAGGGGAGGCTTTTCCCCCATCAATACTAATTACCTACTAGGCAGGATACAGCACTATATGTTAAGCACCATGTCTGATCAAGCAGAAGACGTTTTTAAATAGTTTACTACTTATTAGGTATCCTGCACTCTACGTGCTGTGCTGACATAAGATTTTATTGCTTATGGATGCAATTGCCAAAGTCTAAAAAGTATAAAGGTTTTATTTACTTAAGGCACACAAACTACTACTGTTCCTAAACACTATATTGGGGGAATCGCCCTAAAAATTGGAAAAAGAAATATGGCTGACAGGTTGCTAGTGAGAAAGATCCAAACTGGCTAAAATAAACCTGGAGAGCAACGGATATAAAATACCAAAGGCATGAATCTCTGTTTTCCTCTGCATAAATCTGGTGCTACGGGGTATGAGGTTGGGGTGGGGGGAGCAGGAAAGGAAGAAGAGCTGCAGAAATGCACCATGTGTGCACGCCACGCACCGGAATTCTCAGCCGATCCCCTTCTCCAGTGTCACTGTCTGCTGGCTGTGTGGGCAAAATTGACTTCTTGTCCCCGATAGCCAGTGAGCACACAGCCCAGAGACCTGACAAAGCCATTGATTTTCCTTGTCCTTAAAAGCATGCTTCGCTGAGCTTGGAGCTGTGCGCTTGTAACTTTAAAGGGGGTGCATTTATTTAATTGTGCCTTTTCTTGGCCTGAATTTCCCCCAAAAAGCTGAAGAGGGCATGTGCTTATTATCTTTTAGTGCACTATGTACTTGGTGCAACCTGAGCTCTTCGGATACTTCGGTCTGAAAATCAGAAAAAATTAATTTCAAGGAAAAACAAGGCTGCTCTGTGACTTTGATTCCATCAATTACCATTATCTTCCAGCGCAGCCCTCCCTTCCGCCCCCGGACCAGTTGTGTTTAACTTTCTTTGCCAGTCGCTGTGGCCCCGCAGTGCGCTGGTGGTGCGGCGCTGAAGGCTGGCTGCCGCGCGGGGCCCTTATCAGGCGCTCCCAGTCAGCGTTGGCCCCACACAGCTGTCAGGGTCCCCCTCTGTCCCCTGCGTTATCTGCCGCTGCAGGCCTCGGCTGGGCGAGGAGGGGGCCCACAGCCACCCCTGGCCTCCCTGCCACCCCCTGGCCAGGCTGGGCTCTGCCGCCAGCCGCCCCGCTCCCACCGAGCCTCCTCCGGTGAGCCCGAACCGTCTGAAGAGAGGCAGGAACAAAACCGCAAATTTAGATTAATAAAGCATTTGTTGATTCTACAGAAACTTAGCAGGCCCCTAAGAAATCCACAAGAGACCTGTGCAGCTCCAGTAATTTTCTGTTATATTATCTTTCTTGTAAAATACTTCCCCAGACAGAGCCCCCAAAGGGGCTCAAATATCACTGTGACTAACTGAAATCAATGTGCACTCACCTACTGACATTTTTACATAGTTTTTGGATTTAGTATCCGGCCCAAAACACAATCAAATCTTCTGCCAAGGAAATAACAGGCACTTAGCTAGTCAGCTATTAGTGTTACAAAGGAAAAAATGTGGGCACCCAAGGGAGATGGGAGAGACGGCATTGACGTCAGGGGTAATTGGGTGTCTGAGAGAAATTGCCAACGGCTGGCCAAAACCCCCAGAGGCCCACACAAAGCCGAGCTGCAACTATAATAAAGGAAAGTAAATTCTAGAAAGGGGCTTTGCTGCAAAGAAGTCTAGCAGGAAACAAAAATATCTCCCACATACACAAACACACACACACACAAATGAAAAAAATACAAAATACGTTTAGGAGCTCTCTTTCACACATCTGGTTTAGGCTAAAGTGCTTTCTACTTTTTTTCCAGGACCACATGGATTTTTATATTGTACCGTATGTTCACCATCTATTTTTATAAAGAGAATTCAGGGCTTTAAAGAAACTTATTTTTAATCATGTGGCTTTAAACTACAGTCTCTCTGTCACCCACTCTGGCACTGTTAGAAACAGTTTGGTCTTTTCTTTAGAAAAACCTGAACTTCCACCGAGATTGACAAGTATAGCAGAGCCACTGCAATGGCCATGGTTAAGGAGCTGTCCGACTGATAAAATAATATTTTCACATTTAAAACCTCTCTGTCACTTGTATTCTATCTATATATTTCAGTGCCAGCACTCCCCTCACACACATGCTCCGCTCACTTGTGAGACTTGAGGGAAGAGATTTCAGATCAGACACCCTGGGCAGGGTTTAGCAAGGACTCGAAGCTGTAGCCTCTTCTTTCCACTCATCCAGATCCCTACCATACAAACACAGAACTGCTGTCCTCCTAACACGCTACCACAGATGAAAAATCGAGTGTATCTGATCATTTCTTACTAAGACCTATCTTTCTTTGTCCCCTTTCTCTTCCCTCAGGACTTCTGTTATACTCCTCCCATGATAAGACTCAAACATCTTGTCACTAATTGTGTTGTAAAATTCAGATTGCTGTTTTCCAGGATGATAAACTGGTTTACATCTTCTACATAAAAGATTTAGAGTTTAAGCAAAGTTTCAAGAATAACAAAATGATAAATATCTTAATAAGTTCAAATCTTCTATTACACATACTTGTGCCCACATCATAACAATCATCATATTGCATCTACAGGGGTCCTTATAAGCCTATCAAGCAAGTGTTAACAATCTCACGTATAAACTGCCCTCCACCCAACCAAAGAGCAGAGAAGGCAGAATCACAACTTAGAACGAGGCTAAGGTACAAACAAAACAGCCACACACACAAAGCACAAAGGGCTCCTTAAGCACCACAGCAGCTATGGGGTAAAGAAGTCTTTAAAAACACATAGAGCTGAGTTTGAAAAGATGAGAAGCACTTGATCATAAAATTCCATCACAGAGAACAAGATGATTGTCACTCTCAGAGAAGTAAGAGGGGCATTAACACAAAAACCTCACTAAGAAATATACACAAATTATACTAAACAAAAATCAGATGCAAACAAAAAAAATTACCTCGGCATTTAAAGATGAAATTTCTTCATCTCTTCCTGGTGAGCTTAAGTCTTGCAGATTATGCCATTCATATGGAAGAAGGCCCAGAAAGGCCTCGTCCACAGTTGTACTGCGCATGGGGCAGCAGGGTGTGGGGACGCTGTCTCTACTACCAGCATCATTTCTTAATGGCAAATGTACATGCATCACTCAGACCTCAAAGAGTTAGCCAGGAGCACTAGGCATTCTTCCCTCTTCACTTTCTACAGTGCTCACGGTTCAACAGAGAAATGGCAGTTAAAACCATTGGACTAACACTAATAACACGTCCCTGACAACAGCAACAGAAACAGTTAGCAATTAGTTTCTATCCTGAAGTTCACATCCTTGCAGTTTTATTGTGCTAATACTGCAATGAGATATTTTTCAAACTTCTACCTTAATTTTTAAGAAAATATAACCATACATCCTGTAGCCAAGCACATGTGCATGACATATGAATTAAATCATTCACACCAAAGCACTACATAAAGGAAAATGCAGCCTTTCCTTTATGCTCAGGTAAAGCAGTATATGAGTAATAAATGCAAAACGCCATAATATTAAATATTTGTATCTAGACAATCTTATAA